>NC_091932.1:46138378-46443065 GCF_041260155.1 Ptychodera flava | reverse complement strand
TTGTATTCTGCTTTCATGTGAAACGCGCGCGTGAGTGGAGTGGACGCGATTGAGTCGGGTGAACGCTATACAGGGGAGTTTCACCCGGAATCAATCCGGCAGAAACTAACTCACTATAAGGTAACGCATTCAATCGCCGGGAAAACCTGGCCTGGGCTACCAAAATCTGAATAGGTTTGTGCGAAATAGGAGAGACACAAGAGAAACTATTATAAATGATTTTTTTAATTCACCGACTTGAACCAAGTCTAGCTACTCAGTAAAATCCTATTCAAACCGTTGGCAGTAGAAAAACCCTAGTATGTGCACACAGATGCAAAACAAAGAATTACATTACTTTGGCCTTTAATAGTTGGGATCTATTAAATGTGGCGTATACCTATAATTATGGCAGAGTAAAAGATGAAATTAACAGATTGTTAGTATGAAGTACCAGTAACTGGGTTTTTTTCATAGTCGTCCCAGTTCACAAATTGAATGTGTCCCTGAAGTGTACTGGGACTGATCCTGGAGGCCAACTAGGATTGGTCCTAGAGTTAATATTGAAACCAACTGGGACCGGTCCTGGAAGCCAACTGGGACCGGTCCTGGAAGCCTACTGGAACTGGTCCTGGAAGCCAACTGGGACCGGTCCTGGAAGCCAACTGGGACTGGTCCTGGACGCCAACTGGGACCATTCCTGGAAGGCAACTGGGACCGGTCCTGGAAGCCAACTGGGACCGGTCCCTGAGTGCATTTTGAGCCAACGGTGAGTCCCAGTTGGCGGTTTGAGCTACCCTTACATACCTGAATCATGACAACGTTATTTTAATTTTTGAATCCAGAAAGCATATTTTAGCCAGTATAAAGCAAACCAGCAAAACACTACGAATCACATAGATTTTGATTGACAGTGGGACGTTTGGCCATCTTACTGCTGTGTTTTTCATTCAGCTGATGTCAACAGCAGAGTGTAACTTAACAAGAGGGGCTGGGCTGTGCTCTCACATGCACTTTCAGTATACCAGTACCATAGACTTTACACTGTATTTGTAACTTCATATTAATGCAGAATGTTTAGCTGTTTGTTGGAATTACAGGTGAAATCACAAAAAAAACTGAAAGCAGCTTAGCTGCACCATGACTTAAAAGATGGATGTTCTGATCAAAATGAATGTCAATGAAACCATCCTCCATTTTGCTCAAGACACATGTGAAATTGACAGGCATTTGCATATGTAAATCCCACCATCACTCAATAAAACATCTATAGTCATCTATGATAATCCATCCTACCATCTATAATAGCCTTCAACATCATTGAACACCAACAAAAGGTGTTGAAAAAGTGACCATAAATGTAAACCCATTCGCCAAAATTCTATCTATGCAAAGTTAATCATCATTCAAATTAATTCACAAATCGCTGTGAACCTTATGACTTTGAAAGGTTTTCTTTAATGTACATGAAACCTAGCAGATGATATATTCGATAGACATCAACTGTTAAAAGTTATAAATTGAAATTTCAAAATTATGAAACTTATAAATAAAAGGCACCTGAATATAAAATATGAAGACTGCCCGGAAAGCTGTTCAACTGATTTTCAACAAAAAATAATAAATTTATAAAATTGTTTAATAAACTATGAAAACACTGACACACAATTTCCACAGATACAGTTGTACTGATAAATATGGTCTAACAGATGGCTTTGATTCCTAAAAAGGAGTTTACTTATTAGTGTTCAGCCAACGTGGCAGTAGAGATAAGAACAATTTGATTTTTTAATATGGTCAGCCAAGTATTAAACTTCCCCTTTCTTCCACTCACGCAGTCACTGAAAACAATGTCTCGAATGAAGAAAATACAGTCTATGACACCAAAACTCCTTAAGTTGCATATAAGTATTTCACAGATCAAAGGCCATTGACTTGTTGACTCTAACAGCTAACTGTAACATATCTCTAGTAGTTCTTCTACATATTAAGGAGAGAGATTTGACACTAATAAAATTGATTTATTGCCTGACCGAAATGTGCCACGGATTATTGTTTTATACTTTGGTGTAATGAATGCTACATGAAGTTTCGATTAGGTGCATAACTGATTGCGAAATGGAGATATTTATCTGGGCCAGTAATTTGCTTTTGTGCAATAATGAAATGCAGTGAAAATGTGAAAGGTAGTGAAAGAGGAAGCGAAATAATTGAAATCATTACAGATTTCGTCATCTAATTGTCATACAAAAACTTTAAAGAACCAATACGAGAACTTCTTTCTCCTCTGTTGATTTCTCATGTGACATAAAAAAATTCAGGCAAAAATAGCATTCAGACGAGAACTGACAACCTTGACAGCCGCATCAAAACTCAACGACCTCTCAACCATAGATTCTAAAAAGAATGGCTTCTCTATGCTTGACATTTGTCCTGCTGGTACAGAGTTTCCAGATGGCTACACAACAGTCGATATGTAAGGTATATGAGCAGACTCGCATTAATTGCTTTAACAGAGGGTTTGAAGATGTTCCAGACAACTTTCCAGGATTTTCAACTCACCTGGATTTGTCACGGAATCAAATCACAGAAACTGACTCTGCTTCATTCATAGCGCTGAACCAACTGAGACAACTAAATCTATCACATAACAAGATCAATTTAATTCATGGCAAATCATTCAGGAGACTTCCTAGTTTAGAAATCCTTGATCTGCGAAGCAACTTACTAAAAGATATTCCTGGAAAACTATTTTCTGATCTGAAGAACCTTACAACTCTAATCCTGTCAAAAAATCAGTTGACAGAGTTGTCTCCGACATCGTTTTATGGACTTGCACTCTTAAATGAACTGCACCTGGATGAGAATTTAATTACCACATTACCGAATGCAATATTTCAAGATTTAATACGTCTCATCGTGATTAATTTGGCAAGGAACAGTCTACGTTGTTTTCCCCAGAAAGCATTGCAGCCATTGGTCAAAATGAAAAACATTTCAATTGAATTCAACTGTTTTCGCAAACATTGCAACAGAATGGATCTGAGACACTTTACAGAACTTGTGGAGCTGAAGCTTTCAGAATGCAGCATTCTGATCTCAATACAAGATTTGATGGTTAAAAGCTTTCCAACAACAGATTTCAGTTTTGGAGGATCTGCGACTTCCCTATCTGTTAATAAGCTTCTAGAGATGTATCGGCAGGGTATTCCAAATTATGATGCTATTAAAACTTCACCTCAAGCTCTAGCTCAAATACTGGAGGATCTGAAACACTCAAAGATTAAGTCACTGCATCTTGGGTATCTGAACGAGCAGAAAAAGATCAGAAATGACACCTTCAAACAGCTCCAAGGGACAAGCATTGAAAAACTGACTATATACCTTGACGGAGTGCGTGAATTACCCACTGGAGTATTTCGTTGGCTGCCACATTTAACTAGTCTGACCATTCAATATTTTTATTTTAGTAAACTTTACTCACTTCATGAAGGAGTTTTTCAGGGTCTTGATCGTTTAGTTATATTGAATCTTAGGGTGAATAGTTTATCAAACATCACAGAGGTGTCCCAAAGTGTCGCTAACCTTCATCAGCTGAAATACCTAGATCTGGCATTGAACTTTTTTGATGGAGAAATCCCTCCAAACATCTTTGCAGCAGTCCCCTCACTAGTAGAAATAAACCTGTCTGGCAACAGTTATGTAGGTATCCATCGTAACAGTTTCACTTCACTTCCAAATCTAATCACTCTAGACTTGTCTAATAATGGTATTCAATATCTGCCTGACGCTGTATTTTCCTTTCTTACTTCACTGAAATCACTTTACCTGAAAGGAAATGATATTTTGACTCTGAATCAAAATCCAGTAGGCGATGATCCCCTAAAAGGCCTAACAAACCTTCGACAATTATCAGTAAATTTTTTACATCCAGCTGTCTTGTACCAACACGTTCCTTCACTTCGGTACCTTCATATTTCTGGTCCTCAACTAAAAGCTTAAAAGACCTGCCCTAAATATTTTCACTCTGCAAAGAGCCAATCTGACAAAGCTTGAGGTATTAAACATTCAGGGTACAGAGATTGATACTTTCAATGACGTACATCTGAAGGAGGACAATCTCAACCAAACAGATTATTTGCGTGTATCTTGGAAAAATATGAAAACTCTAAAATTCCATGACTGTACTTGGTCACAAATTGAAGAAGAACTGATAGCGATTTTGAAGCTGTTTCCAAACCTAAAGGAGCTCTCCCTTACGGCTTTTGGTACATTACTTTCTGTGAATGTACTTCCTGATACACTGATTAATCTTCAATCCTTGGATATCAGTTTCAACAAAATCACAATGATCGATTCAAACTTGTTGAAGCCACTGCCTAATCTTAAGACTTTGACAATCCATCAAAATCCATTTTCTTGCTCAAAATGTGAAATGGAAAGTTTTGTCCAGTGGCTTAAACATGATAACACCGTTTTTGTGTCAGAGATTCCTACATGTGCCACACCCAAGGTAATGGATGGCGTTTCCTTACTGACATTAGAATTTGGAAAGGAATGTAACTTGATTTTCATCATGTCTGTTCCAATCATGTGTTTTGTCGTTGTTTTAACTGTGATCATAGTCGTTGGTTTTCGACTGAGATGGCACATACGCTACTTGTTTTTCCTGTTGAAACTACGACGAGGTGGATATAGGTTACAGGTTAATGATGAAGGAGAACCATTGTATAAAACATATGATGCCTTTGTGGTCTACAATGAACACGATGGAGAGTGGGTTACGCAGCAATTGATTCCTAACTTAGAAAATACTGATCAACAGAATTTGAAATTGTGTATCCATGAACGTGATTTTATACCAGGTGATGACATATTTGAAAACATTCTGAACAGTATTGAGAATAGCAACAAAACACTGCTCATACTCTCTCCTCACTTTGCACAAAGTGAGTGGTGCTACTTTGAAATGAGGATGGCACAAACCCAGTTATTTGAAGAGAAGAAGGATGTCATATTGATAGTCATGCTGCAGGAAATCCCAGATGATATGATGCCACGAGTCCTGCGGAAAATACTGTTGACAAAGAAGTACCTTGAATGGCCTGAGAATGACTTGGGGAGGAGATTGTTTTGGCAGAAACTGAGAATGGCACTGAAGTCAGAGAGTAGAGTCAACAGAATTGCACAAGTGTAAATGCAGATATCTTTATAAAGGTATTAATTTAAAGTCGCAAACAAAATAGCGTCCTAGGTCAATTAGGAATTGGCTTTAGTTGAAGCAAATTACCTGTAGCTTTTGTACAATGTCTAATAATCTCCGATTTGTTCTATATGAAGGAAATTCCTTGTTCATTATTTGAACTTGGAAAGAAACAATCTAATCATTGCTACACATGAATTATCATTATTCAATGTTATACATTCTAATGTACAGAGTTTACTTGACCGTTACTGTATCAAGAAATATTGATGGTAGTCAAATAATTATGTGCTTTTTGTTTTAAATTTTAATAATTTTATAGTCTAGAGTAATGAAGTTTGGTTTCACCAGCATATTATCATATTAACAAAGGCAGACAGATTCCTAACCTACCTTTCTAGTGGCTAAAGAAACATCACAAATTGATTTTCAGAATATGTAATTATTAATATTTTCCTTTATATTAACATTTAATAATTCGTGAAACGTACAAAACATTACCAATACAAATTGAAAGTGATGAATTTCAAAATTATAAAATAGGTAAAAAGTAAATAAATGCATAAAAACTTAAAACAAATTTGGTTTAATTGAACCTACAGTTTTAGACAATGGCATGTTGAGGGACGTGGTCAGACAATTGTAACTACTTAGCATGGTTAAGGAACCATTCCATTTAATGTGGATATTAAGCCAAAGCTGTGTTTGCGGCAATATCTATGCTAGGTGACTCGGTGTCGTACCTTGTACGTTCTAATTTGATTTAGGGCTTATCGGGAATTGTACATGTTGGATCTTTGAACATGCTAAGGTATTTTCTTATCAAGAAAAAAGCATAGCTACAGTATACTGTGTGTGATTAGCATTAAGAGGGCATGTCACAATGGAATAAAATTTGATGTACCGTCTTAAAAATATCACATAAAGATTTCTCAAAACACATTTCAAACTGATGCAGTTGTGTCCAGCATAAGCTGTAAGAAACATGATAAACACAAAGAATTCTTAAAACTTATGTCGAACTGGAGATGTTGTGTCTAGTGTGCTGAGAATAGTATTGGCATATCTACAAGTAGCAGCCAAACTGGCTGAGAAAAAGGAAAGAAATGTCAATTGTTATTGAGCTTTGTTAATTTAAAATGAAGCTGCTTGCAAATACATATTTGAGGAAAGAAGTCAACACCTACACGTACAGGTGCCAGAGGTATTGAGAGATGTCATACACTTGTAATACAACTTAAGTAGAAAATTAGGTCTTGTCCCTTTGTGACAAATCAAGTTGAACCTTTATGGGAATTGGGTGTTACAATAAGTAGTTGTAGTTAGCTATGTAACTTACTTGTTCATTGAAAAATTTTAATGAAGTATTGCATACTTGTACATTTGTAATTTTTTCATAAGTGTTGTATGATGGCATTTAAGTTCATAACTTTCCTGACATTTTTGTAATCATGATAACGTAATTTAATTCTTGAATTTCCAGAAAGTGTATTTCTACTAGTATAGATAAAACAGTACAGCAACAAAAATCACTTAGATTTTTACGGACAGCGGGAGGTTTGGTTATCTTGCCTCGTGTGCTTCAATCAGCCAGCGTCGACTGCGGAGTGTAACGTTACAAGAAGAGTTGTGCTGTGCCATGCATACACCTTCAGTATACCAAACTATAGACTTTACACTGTATTTTTAACTTCATATTAATGTAGAACTTTTAGCTGTTAATTGAAATTGTAAATAAATTGATTGTTAAGAGACAATCGTAACAAAGTGAAAGCTACAGGACAAATTAACGGGTGGATGTTCTGATCTGAATGAAATCTCGATGAAAACGCCCTTCTCTATGCTCAAAATACATTTGAATTTGATTCAACCAAATTGAAAGCAATGGAAAGTGGTTAAAGAGAAAATCAGATTTTGGCCAAATATGAGAAAATTGGCCCACCAAACACATTTGCAACTATTGATTCAACCATTACTGAATCAAATATACATCTATGATCATCTATGGTTATCAATCTTACAATCTGCAGTAACCTTCATACCATATTCGACGCCAACAGTGGACGTTGAAAAAAGGCAATCGACCAAGAGTAAACCTATTTGCGCAAATCCTAAGTATGCAAAGTTTAATACCATAACAAACAAACAAAGATATCGTTATGAAACCCCCTTGTGACTTTTGAAAGGTTTTCTTTCGTGTAGTATTCACATACTGCCACAGAAGGGGGATGGAGGGGTCATAGGGGCCTGGAAGGCAATAAGGGATTCCTCACAGGATCCAACCGCACATCGAGCAACATATGCTGTCAGGCACTCACTAATGACCAATGACAGTAAGCCCCTAACCTCATGAAACCTAACAGACGATACACCCAATGAATGACAACTGTTAAAAATCATAAATTGAAATTTGAGACAAGGAATCTTATAAATAAATGGCACCTGCATATAAAATATGAAGACAACGTGCAAAGCTGTTCAAATGATTTTCAACAGTAGAAGAAAGCAAAGGTTCTGGACTGTTACCCCAGTGTGAGACTCTTAAATTGACAAACAGAGGCTCACACCCCAAAAAGTCTAAAATCCGCTGTCACTTGAGAAAGGCCTGGGAGCTTTCATTAACCATTTTGAAAAACTTGGCTCTTTTAAAATGTACCTATCCCCCCTTAATTGGTAAATGGAAGCGCCCAATCCCCTTAAAATAGTTGGAGGTTCTGGACCACTTTAGGGGATGTGTGCACTGTTTCTATGGTTTGAAGGCCCAGACCCATTTTGGGCGGGTGAGCACATTGAGCCTTGGTTGGCAGTATTGTCGCGTTTGGCACCTGGAGAAACGATTTGTGCCCTGTCCTTTCAAATCAAATATCCGGCAGATAAGTGGCTTAAATTGAGCACTGTAGAGCCCTGTGGCTGAATATGCATGGCAGAGTTTTGTAAATTATACAGACACAAAGTCAAGAAAGAAAGGAAGAAAGGATCGTGCATTAAGCCTTGCCATGTGTGTGGTAAGGGGTTGACAAATCAATTATCTCTCTGTGGAGGGTGTGGTTACAAAAATGAGGTGATGAAAAAATGGCAGAGAGATCAGTAGGAACCAAAGGGTATTTGAAAAGGAATACGCCCGGCTAGTGGAAATTGAATGGCCTGTGATGTGAGGTTAGGTTCTTAGAGACAATTGCCCAGCAGCAAATGAACATCCATACAGAGAATAGCAGCAAAGCGGATACTCACTCATCAGGATATCAGGATGCTCATCCCAAAGTCTGTGCCTCTGTGACCTCTCCCAATGAAGAGAATATTAATAGAGATGACCTCACCTTCATTCGCACATATTATACCCATAGGACATACCTGCAGAGCTGGAAGATGAGTGTTGCCCAATGGCATCAACTCCAAGCTGAATCCAAAATTTTCTTGGAAGGTGTTCGATTCCAGATCAGACATAAACACACCGAAGACAATGGGGCCTATGGCAGCCAAATTCCAGTTGGCGATGATAGTCCTTGTTAGGCGTGACAAACCAGATGATTTCCAAGATCACCAACAACCCGTGTTTAGCCTCAAGCAAGTGGTACTCCCATAGGCCAGTTTGATTGATGAGGCGCCAGACGTGTCCTTCCCATCTCCTGGAGATGTTGGAAAAGTGGACACAGAGGGGCTTAGGCTGGGGTTGAGGGAATTACCATCCTTTGGCTGGATATCACTAGTTACCAGCCCTTGAGAGGCGGCTCTAAAATCCCACTACCAGCAGCCACCAGAAACAAGTAGGCAATCATTAACTTGAAAAACAAAGATGACAACTGCCTTCACTTGGCTCTCTGCTCAGCTTTGTTTCCTGCAAGCATCACGTGAACAGGCCATCTTTGTACCCCATCAAGGACAGGCTGGACAAGGTCTTCAATGGCGCCAATACCCCCACCTTTCCCAGATTGGTAAAGTGAGGCCTGGCCATAAATGTCTTTGGCCAGGACAAATGCATTGTCATTGTCTTCCACATCAGCAAACAGCCAAGGAGAATTACCAGGAGAAATATGATCTATGATGAGGGCCCGAGCTCAACCCTGTCGTCAGTAACATCCAGGTGGCCCAGCATTATGACCCCTTCAGCTTCTGCTATGTGGTTTCGCTCCATGATAGTACAGCAAAACCCCTTGTGGAGTATAGAGGGCCCAAACTGGCAGAGTATTCCTCAGAGCTGTCCAAGAAGAGTAGTGCCAGATCAAGGAAATCCTGGCCACCCCTGAAGACTCGCAGATGCCCTAGAGGACTGCAAGGTCCATCACTCTGCCACGCATGCAAGATGCCTCTTGCCGGAGACTGTCCGGGAGCACTGCCACATCATGGGGTAGTACTATGGGGTAGCCAACAATACTTGCAACTTCAAGTGGCAGCTGAGCTCCCAAACTACAGCCATACCGGTTGTCTTCCACAACCTGCGGGGCTATGACCTCATTCTCCAGATACAGGGCAGCACCACCTGCATCCCCAATAGTGCAGAACAAATATATCTCCTTCTCACTTGGGCAGCTCTGGTTCATCGACAGCACCCGGTTTCTGTTGACCTCAATAGACAAGCTTGTGGCGGCCAACTCACCTAAAGCCATCTGCATAACAGCAAAGTGCGAGCCTGCACAGAGAGGCGCTCCCTCTTGCACAGCAATGGCGTCTACCCCTACGAGTACATGAACAGCTGGAAGCACTTGGATAGAACAAAACTCCAGAATTCAGTCAGACAGACTGATGAGTGAGAACCCCTTTGGGTTGCCAGCTTGAGGTTGATCCATGCAAAACTCACAGAATAAATCCAGTGTGACAGTGAAGGCGATGTTTCACTCAATGATATCATTTCGCATGAGGACAATGCCATTCGATTAGAGGGGTTTTGATAAATAAATAGCACGTAAACTTTCATATTTTGTTATTAGCCTTGTATTCACCGATAAGTGTACGTTATCAAAGAGTTTAAAACGATTTGAAGGACTGTTGTACTGTACTAGAATCTGAAAGAATTTATATTTGCTTTTCATATATCAAAATATGAGGAACCCTTTGAAAAATGTATTTGGTCCACAGAACATCTACAGTGACCTGGCTGGTGACCTGCTTTCCAGACGTCCCGATCAGCTGGTTTTCAGCACGGAAATGGTTTTATAATCATTTCCATACATCCACAAAAACGATTGGGGTATGATAAAAGTGAATTGGATCAGTACCAAAAAACACGTATTTTTGTACTTTTTAGATTCTAAGCATTTTAGGAAGCGTTGTCAGTGGGCAGATGGGGACAGTAGACAACACGTTAACTTGAAGTTAGTACACTTGACTATTTATTGATCAATTGGATGTACATTAAATTTGGGTCTGGTAACAATAAACATTTTAAAGCAAATTTATCTGTCAAAATTCTGTTTATTTGCGAGCCTGAGTAGTCGAGAACCTTGTCGAAACTGTTAAAATGCAAAATTTGACTTTCATAGAATAATTAAACACGATAAGTTTTAACAATGAAACTTCAAAGAACAACATTTAAATACTCCTAATCACTCTCAAGATCGAGCACAGAAATGCATTTTCTCTTTGGTTTACTTTCGGTTGCATTGTCGGATCTAGGTGGATTGATGGTAATACTGAATGTACCACCCGTTACGGTTGTGCCAGGCCCAAACAGTGACCTTAATTGACATATTTTGGGTTCATCTGAAAATTGAGTGTTCATTGTGTTCGCTGATGTGGATGTTTTAGCTGAGAGAGAGATTTGTCGGACCTCATGTTGCTCATGATGCCATGGTGGACATTTGTAGCTGCTGCTTCTGTGAAACTGTGGCAAAGTGGGAGATACTGTTGACATTCGTATGCGCTGTGAGTTGCATGATTTGAGATGCAGGTACGTCAGCATTATTCAATTCCGTCACGAGGGTCTTCCGAGCTGAATGATTTAGTTTCTGTCCGCTGAGTTTCGCAGCCAGTGCCATGGTTTTCATTAGGCCTCCGAGGGAACTTATACAGTGGGGACGCAAATACCCGAGACACGCAAAATCGATTTTCCTTCATGGGTGGTATGGATAGCGAAAATTACAAACTGGTAAAAATGCTTAAATTCTGGCAAGAAGATACAGTTTACTCTTTAAATTTTTCACAATACTATCAACATGTGATGTCCCTGATAAATGACTCTGAATCTTCCACACCAAGCAGCTGTACGCTTCCTACATTTTCAATATCATTGTCACCATCTTATGATGGATTTTTGAGTTTATTTTCAATCAAAATTCATAAAATTGCAGCAAATCTAGATTGTAATAAATTAATGTCTTAATGGCAATTTAAATCATTGTTGTAATGACATGTCAAAAGAAATTCAAATGTTTCAGTCGTGTCACGCATCACGCTCACTGGCCGTCAGTTCATGTAGTGTTGATCTGAAAGAATAAGTTCACACCACTTATTAATGTACATGCATATTAAAAACAAGCAATTTTATCATTTATTAGACATATGTTTCAAAAGTACTTGTCAATGATTATTCATCAAGTCCTCAGGCAATTGTAAGGACACTTGAATGTGTGAATTTATAAAGAATGGCACTCTTTGGAAATTCTCTCTTCAATGGATATACATGCATAATATATTAATAGATATCAGTAGAAGATGTTGTTATATAAAACACAGGATTTTTGTCTATCTTAAAACTTCCTTCCATATCAGCTGTTCTGTGGAATCTTCCGACTTAATATCAGCATGTTCTCATTTGTTTCTGATAAGATTTCATTTCACAAACTTAATGCACATCTGAACTCCCAATAGGGTCCCTATACTTGAAATGAACTTCACCCTACTTAGTATATAGCACCGCCCTCTAGACTATCATATTCTCTAATGTGTATACTTGAAGCTAAAGTGAATAGTCACTGCTATGGCTAACTAAAGACGCGGGTCCTAGGAAGGGAAAGAGAAAAATCAAGAGAAGAATCCTAAATCGTTCCCAAAAATGCAAAGAAGATCGTTATTGACGATAGACTATAAGCTTAACAGGTGTAGATTCAGAGCTATTGGAAACAATAAATGCTAGTTAATTATGTAAACTGTGGCTTTTTGTTAGGAAAATCTGTCTCCAAACTCGGCTATACGTGTGTATAGCGGCTAGCTATTCCATTTTCAAACTTCCTATATTTCTAATGCATACCAAAGCGGCCATCGCCGTATATCGAACCACAAGTGACTGTGGCTCGAGGATAACTTGCATGTTGTTGTTTTTGAAATACTGCGACGGTTATTTTGCATGACTATACCTTACGTAAGCGACAGAAGATTGTCAACTGAATGCTTCCCTAACAATAATTGGATTAGACGACCGTAATACTAAATGAGAATATTGTGAACGAAGTTGTCATCAATGATATCGCCTGGAAAGTTAATGTACTTCCGGTTTTCAGGTGCCTGCATTTCAAACACTATAGTACTGTCAAATGACCTCCTCAAGAAGCGAGATTCACAAAATCCATTCCTATACATAAACTGTTACGGAAATTACTAAAATTGTTCAAGATAAGGCCGAGAGACGAAAATGTTAACATCAGAAACCAGGACATACTACCAACAACTTTCTCCTAACAATGCAATCCACTATCGTCAGCAATGTCAATTTTCTTTGGGCGTATTTACATCATTTAGAGGAGGATTACTGCATGAACGGTCAATTTTGATCGGAGACCATTATTCGTAAAATAAGATTACGTAAAATACTCGATCTCAAACTTACTGGGCGGATTAATGGAGTTCCACCTACCTGAACCGTCGCCCAGTCAATCTGATGTTGCTCTGAAGCGCACGCCAGGACCCCTTGGCAACGATGAAATTTGGCATAAGCATGCTTAGGGGCCGTGGATAATTAAAACACTCGCACAGTAAACGCAACTTCTGTGTTTAGGTGGGGAGAGGGGGAATCCGTGACGAATCGCGGCCAATCTGTTTACTGCAACAATATTTCAATAAAGGAATTCGAAAATAGATTTTTTGTTGATTTTTCTTGTACGCTAACATCTATTGAATATTGGAATATACTCATATTCTATGGAGCGAATAGTCCCAGAGCTGAATAGCCCACCAAGGGACTGTGCCGAAAATCCAGTCGTTGTGGACTGACCAGGTGGGAGCGCAGAGAAATACTTAGAAGAGCCAAGTGTAGAATTTGGGATAGAGTGGGGATAATTTGTTTGCGTTCCTGTCAGCCTCATCTGAAGCATTCTTTGTAGTTTTATCGCCCTCGTTCACGCTGAATATTCAAGGACGTGGGCACTATCCGGTTCTCAGGGCCTAGAGCGGATAGTGCCCACGTCAAAATTTGTATGGCCAAAAGCTGGAGTGCTACACGTTTTTCTGTATCGCAAAATATCGCGCTATATTGTTTGGCGTGTACAAAGCAGTACGGCACGGCGCTACACCAGCATTCTTTGACATACTTGTGATGATCAGTGCACGAGTAAAATAATAACAATCATTGTGGATACATAGTTTCATTTTATTCAATTGGTTGCGTCATTGTTGAGTTGGCGCTGAACACAGATTGATTTTAGAGGAGGTATGTAGGGGGGGGACGGTCGGTAGAGTATGCGTGATTTCATAGCGACGTAATTACCGATTGTTGGATGCAGATACAGAATGAGGCTTGGTTGAATTTTCGCACTTCCAAACTTTCGTTTAGGGGAGGGGGGTTGAGGCCAAACGCACTTAGTTTCGTTTACCGTGCGCATGTTTTAATTATCCACGGCCCCTTAGCAACAACGGAAAAATCGAACATCTGCATCCGCACTGATACCGAGTTGCTGGTACCAGTTGCCATCCCTGCAGACAATGTACGCGGAGCTTTTTACACAGCACGAATTGTCGTTTTCGTCGACGGTAAAGTTCCGTGTTTTAGTGTTTCTGCACATTGGGTTGTGAGGAACCACCACACGCTGTTTTAAAGCGCTGGCGGGCTATGCATTCCGATCTGGCCAGTGTAACAGTTGTATAGTTCATTATGCCGTCGGCAGTTAGTGGTTCAGTCTTAATCGGCACGTTACCCTTGCCCATGCTTTCAGATTTCATTTTTGGCAGCCAGATTTGGTCGAGTACCTTCATAAGGAGCACCGGTATTTACACTCCACCGATATTTGTTTTTTTGCAAAACACGATCAATGGAGTTAAAGAAACTGTGCAGTGTCTCCGGTTCATATTCGGTTCCGTCTCGTTTGCTGAGGAGTTGGTCAAGTTCATGCGGTGGAATTAGGTGGATTTCACCACAATTACAAGTGTTTCGATACATAGCGGCCGCCGCGTGGTATGCATAGAATTTCAACTCATCCTTCTATGCATACGCGGTGGCCGCTATGTATCGAAACACTCGTAACCGTGGATTTCACGATATTCGGACTGACTCAAATTAACCACGTTCAAAGCTGATTTATGTCAGTTCGGTGCTTTCAGGTTGTGTTCTTTGGAATTTGATGTCTTATAAAGTCATCCATTCTTCATTTGGCACTTGAAAATTGCCATACCTTTCCATGATACCGAAATAGTTGTTGTTGTTGCTGCCGCCACTCCGTGGAATCGGCGTCGGCTTGGTGTCGTGCAGACCTTGAAAAAATAGCCCATTTGTACTTTCTTGACGATAAATGTCCCACCACGGTATTTGTTGGCGAGTAGTTTGACTTTCAGGGTAATAATACTGCTCCTCCTCAAGAAGATTTGAGAACAGCTGTTCAGCAATGATGCATTCTCAGTTTGTGCTAAACGCAGAAAACATACGAAACACTATGGCAACTGATATTCCGTCATATATATTTTGGTCAAAATACTCGCAAATTTTCATTCTTTATAATTTTTTAGCCTACGCATACTTGACATTAAATAAGGTCACCAAAAATAAACAAAATGAAACAATATTTAATTATGCAAGTTTCAGAGCTATTTTAGTTCACTGTGCTCATCTGTTCTATGTAAACATCTCTCAGCGCGTGCACCATGCTGAAAATAGTGCCGGTCAGAGTGAAGATATAATCCATATTTTAACTTGTTAAAATACCGGTTCATATCCACACTTACTGAACAAAAGGAAAATGGCAATACAGACACAACATGTATGATAACGAAACTTACTGTATGACGAAACTCCATAGGTTACAGACGCACGTGGCTAACAATATTGATTTATTGTCCGTCCTTGTCAGTGTTACACAGGCGGCGATCCGGACCTGTTCATGTGACAGTTGGTAGCAATATGAGGATATTTATCTGGGTCAGTGATTGCTTTTGTCTAATTTATAAAAGGCAATGTAAATATAAAAGGTAGTGAAAGAGGAATTGAAATCATAGAAATCATCATAGATTTCGTCATCTCATTTCCATACAAAAACTATGAAGAACCAATGGCAGAACGTCTTTCGCCTCTGTTGATTTGTGATATACGTGACATAAGGCGTTTGAGGCAGATATAGTATTCAGACGAAATTTTACAACCTTGACAACCACATCAAAACTAAGTGACTTCTCAACCAACAATTCTCACCGCAATGGCTGCTGTCTGGTTGGCAGTTGTCCTGCTGGTACAGAGTTTCCAGATGGTTACACAGCAGTCAATATGTAAGGTATATCAACAGACTCGCATTAATTGCTTTAACAGAGGGTTTGAAGATGTCCCAGACAACTTTCCAGGATTTTCAACTCATCTGGATTTGTCATGGAACTTCATCAACGAAACAGTTTCTACTTCCTTCATAGCGCTGAATCAACTGAGACAACTGAATCTATCATACAATGAAATTGCTTTAATTCATGGCAAATCATTCAGCGGACTTACTGGTTTAGAAATCCTTGATCTGAACGACAACTTCTTGGAACATATTCCTGAAAAAGTATTTTCTAATCTGAAGAACCTTACAACTCTAATTCTGTCAAAAAATCAGTTGACTAAGTTGCCTCCGACATTGTTTCATCGACTTACACTTTTAAATGAATTGAACCTGAATGAGAATGTAATTTCCACATTACCGAATGAATATTCAAAGATTTAACACAACTTACGGTAATTAACCTGGGAATGAATAGTCTACGTTGTTTTCCACAGAAAGCATTGCAACCATTAGTCAAAATCAAAGAAATTTCATTTGAATTGAACTGTTTTCGTAAACACTGTAATAGAATGGATCTGAGACCCTTTACTGAACTAGTGGAGATTACTCTTACAGAATGCAGCATTCTGACCTCAATAATAGAATCGATTGAACAAAGCTTTCCGATAAAGGATATCACTTTGGGAAGATCTGACACTTCTCCAGCTTATAATGAGCTTCTACGTAGGTATAAGCTGGGAATTCATGATGCATTTGACACTTCAACTCAAGCTCTAGCTCAAATACTGGAAAATGTTGGACGCTCAAAGATTAAGTCACTACATCTTGGGTATCTGAACAATCGGGGACAGATCAGGAATGACACCTTCAAACAACTCCAAGGGACAGGCATTGAAAAACTTACAATTTACCTTGACGGAGTAAATAAACTACCTTCTGGAGTATTTCAGTGGCTGCAATATTTAAGAAGTCTTACCATTCAATATTTTTATTATAGTAAATTTGACTCACTTCATGAAGGCGTTTTTCAGGGTCTGGATCGTTTGGAGACATTGGACCTGACTGGGAATTATTTATCAAACATCACAGAGGTGTCTCAAAGTGTTGCTAACCTTCATCAGCTGAAATATCTAGATCTAAAATGGAATGCATTCATTGGAGAAATCCCTCCCAACATCTTTGCAGCAGTTCCCTCACTAGTAGAAATAGATCTCTCACACAATTATTTTCCAGCTATCCATCGTGACAGTTTCACTTCCCTTCCAAATTTAATCACCCTAGACCTATCTAACAATGGTATTCATTATCTGCCTGACGCTGTATTTTCCTTACTTACCTCTCTGAAAGCACTTTACTTAAAAGGAAATGACATTTTGACTTTGAATCAAAATCCGGTATTAACTAATCCTCTGAAAGGCCTAACACATCTTCATCGATTATCAGTAAGTCTTTTACATCCAGCTGTCTTGTACCAAAATGTTCCATCACTCCAGTACCTCCATATTTCTGGTCCCTCAGCTAAAAGCACTCCAAGACCCGCCTTAAACATTTACACTCTGCAAAGAGCCAATCTGACAAAGCTTGAGGCATTAGAAATTAAAGGTACAAAGATTGATACTTCCCCATCTTTCGACGACTTACATCTTGATGACGACAATCACAGCAAAAACAATTCTGTGTATGTATCTTGGAAAAATATGAAATCTCTTAATTTCCATGACTGTACCTGGTCAGAAAATGAAGAAGAATTGAAAGCAATTTTGAAGCTGTTTCCAAACCTAAAGGAGCTCTCCCTTACAGCTTTTGGTACATTATTATCCATGAACGTACTTCCCGACAAACTAATAAATCTTCAATCTTTGAATATTAGTTTCAACAAAATTACAATAATCAACCCAACCTTTTTGAAGTCACTACCTAATCTTAAGGCTTTGGCAATCCATCAAAATCCTTTCTCTTGCTCAAAATGTGAAATGGAAAATTTTGTCCAATGGCTTAAAGATGATAAAACCGTTTCTGTGTCAGAGGTTCCTACATGTGCTACACCAAACGAAATGGATGGCGTTTTCTTACCGACATTAGAATTTGGATTGAACTGTAACTTGACTTTCCTCATCTCTGTTCCAATAATCTGTATTGCAGTTGGTTAACTGTGATCATAGTCGTTGGCATTCAGTTCCGATGGCACATACGTTACTTATTTTTCCTGCTGAAACTACGACGAGGTGGATATAAGTTGCAAGTTAACGATGAAGAAGAATCATGGAAGAGGAAATATGATGCCTTTGTGGTCTACAATGAGCACGATGGAGAGTGGGTAATGCAGCAATTGATTCCTAACTTAGAAAATACTGATCAACAGAATTTCAAGTTGTGTATCCATGAACGTGATTTTGTGCCAGGTGACGATATATTTGAAAACATTCTGAACAGTATTGAGAACAGCAACAAAACACTGCTTATACTGTCTCCTCACTTTGCACAAAGTGAGTGGTGCTACTTTGAAATGAGGATGGCACAAACCCAGTTATTTGAAGAGAAGAAGGATGTCATATTGATGGTAATGCTGCAGGAAATCCCAGATGATATGATGCCACGGGTGCTGCGGAAAATACTCATGACAAAGAAGTACCTGGAATGGCCTGAGAATGACTTGGGGAGGAGAATGTTCTGGCAGAAACTGAGAATGGCACTGATGTAGGACAGTTGAGTGAACAGAATTGCAGAAGACTTAATGCAAGGATTGAAGCTGATACACGTATAATTTAAATTATTAAAAAAGTAGGGTCAACGATCCTCAATGGTTCATAGTTTGAAGTAAGGGACTGGTCAGTTTTTCGGCCTTGGGGCGGTGGATTTTTTTGCAGACGTCAAAAAGTGGCTGCCCCCATTCCAACTTTCAAATGAGGGTCACCCCCTATTCCAACTTTCGCAAAACCTGTGATAGTAATGTGGCTGAAGGGCATACTGAAAAATTTGTGATATTTTACAGTAACGCGTATCAAATTTCTCTGATATATATATATATATATATATATATATATATATATATATATATATATATATATATATATATATATATATATATATATATCTGATATATTTAGGTTTTGCACTAGGAAGGGGCTCTGAAAAATGTCTTATTATTAGTTACGCGCCCGAAAAATGCAACTGAATCAGAAATTTGTGGCTTGTCTGATGCATTTAGGCAAGTACGAGCCTGTGTCGAATTTCAAAAACACACTAATCCCCCATTGGGCATTCAAAAAACATGGTGACCCCCCATCACCAAAGTCAAAAACAGGATGATCCCCATTAATTCACGCCCTCGTCCTGGCCGAAGAAACAGACCAGCTTCGTAAATACTTGTAGCATTGTTGCATGCCGAAGCATAGAAATTATTTTGTAAGGAAAATCGTAAGTAATTAAGGGATCTTTAATGAATTCATATATATATATATATATATATATATATATATATATATATATATATATATATATATATATATATATATATATATATATATATATATATATATATATATATATTGATAGTTGTCTTTAGTACATGATTTTCTCCTTTGGTGTAAGTCTTACATTTCTGTTGATCATTAGCGGCACAAGCTTATTGGGCCTAGGCAAATATTGTGTTCTTTCAAATTCTACTTCTTCTTTGACACTTGTTCCGTAAATTCTTTGTTGTGCCTTATCTAAAAAACCGCAGCTATTAGCATTACAAAATGTCACAGCTTGTTTGGGAGTAGGAAAAAGTAGTATATGGTACAGTCAAATTTCATTGATCAGATGACCTCTACGACCACATTGAATTTGCAACATCTACAGATAGCTTGCATTCAAAAACGACTATCCACTTTAAATTCTTATGTACAATGCTGCCTTTTGGTCTACTGAATTTGTATTAAAATTGTGAGTTGTCACGTGACCTTGTTTGCCACATTAAATGTTTCAAAAACTCTAATCTATATAAATTGTCTCAAAAACTTTTAGAATTGATGTTTTGCTTATATCATCATCAGTGGGATTACTTGCAAGTTTGGAAGGCGTTCAAATTAGTAGTGTGCCTTGGCAGTCATATTGCCATGTACGAAAAACCTACGATAACAAGAACTCTTCTTCATATACAAACTGACCTATGGGCAAGTACAACACCATCATATCTTGAAAATTTTGTGGATGATCTTTAATGACCTTTGACCTACGTTTATGTAACTATGTAACTGCAAGAGCAGTCCTAGGTTTGGTTTTTCTTGAATGATGATCAGTACTGGTCCAATTGCTTTGATAAGCCTTCATGACTTTTGACCTACTTTCATATAACTAAGTGCCTGCAAGGGAGATTATTAGTTTGGCCTCTTCTTTATATAGATCATTATGTAATGAAAAATTTTCCAAAATTGTAGAATGACATAGGATGACCTTATTTTATTATTGTTACTATTACCCGACATTGCAACAGACAGACGAGTATAAGGATTGTGCTCAGAATAACATATTTTGACTCCTGCTCAAGGTGACAGAAATTAGGAAATACTCAATCAATGACACTTTGCTCCCATTGGATCATACTTTCCATAGATGTGTATGATATATTCAGACTGATAGCTTTGGACTTAAACTTAAACTGACAAATATTGAGGAAAATATTGTGTCAACGGTTCGAAGAACCAATTCATTTATATTTTAAAGAGATGTGTATGTCATATTCAGAGTGATATATTTGGACTCATAGTAAAATAGACAAATGTAAAGGAAACTACTGCATTAGAAAAAATGTGCTAAAGAATTTTGTCTAAAAAGACATAATCAGTATGCTTGATTTCCTCATTGACAACATGTTTGTCGAATTTGGAGGACACATTTTCCAACAGTGTATAGGAATTCCTATGGGTACTAACTGTTCTCCCTTGCTTGCCGATTTATTTCTGTTCTCATACGAGGCAGACTTTATTCAGAACCTAATCTAACATAAAAAGGTCTCTGTAGCTAGAACTTTCAACCTAACATTTAGATACATAGACGATATTATTTCAATGAATAACTCCAAATACTGTTACTATCGCGCTATGATTTATCCTCCAGAATTGGAGATTAAAGAAACTACAGAAACTGCCTCCTCTGCTTCATATGCGGATATTTTCCTTGAATTTGACTCTAATGGTCACCTTTCTACTAAGCTATATGACAAGAGGGATGATTTCAACTTTATTTCATCAATTTCCCATACCCCATCAGTAATATTCCACTCTCAGCAGCTTATGGGTTATACATTTCCCAGCTTATTGGACGTGCATGAGCATGCAGTTCATTTGGTGTTTTTGTAGAAAGACATAGCCATCAAGGTTACAGCAACGAAAGACTTGTTTCTACATTTAAACGCTTTTTGGCAGGTATCGCAAGCTGGTAGATAAATACAATATCTCTCCGACAAATGATCGCCGATGGCATCAGTGACATTGGGTCTTAGTTGGTGACCACTACCTATTTGACTTACAGATTGATATATGGCGGGTGCCACATGTGGGCCAGGATGCGCTTACTATTTTCGAAACACGTGACATCACTTCTTGGTCTTTTGGCCAGAGATCCATAGATCTTTCTGTCATGAATTTGTTGTGTGTACTTGTGATTTACTGCATATTTTCTGTGCTGTTTTGTGTCTATGTTTATTATACACTGCAAGATCCGAGGTGCAAACTTTTTATAGACTACCCCTTCGCTACGTATTTAGGTGTTGCGAGTGTAGCGAATGCTAGGAAAAGAAGTCTAATTACAGTGAAATATATCAATGCGCAGCCTATTTTAGATGGGACTATTTTCACATAGAGAGTCTGGTATGGAACAGCTCGGTCTTGCCATCGATTTACATATCGTGAATAATTATGCCTTTAAGAAGAGAAAGAAAGTTGAGAGTAGTAAAAGAGAGAGGGTCACCTGAACTTCGTTTAAAGGACCAGGGACCCCTACAAATAATTTAAAAACTATACTAGGGTACGTTGGTGATTGATGAAAGCTAAAACATGATAATTTTCAAGATATGTTGAGGTGATGCATGTAGATATTAAGTATGGAATAGAACGGTAAAGTTGTAAAAGAGCAGTCGCGTCGTTACTCGCCAGAGAGACACCCATCTTGTAGCGTAGTTAAGAACGTGTAGCGAGGTGTAACCAAGTGTAGGAGTAAAATTTTGTGAAAATTGGAGAAGGGGGTGTAGCGGACGTAACGAAGTGTAGCGAGGTGTAATAGGCTGTAAGATGGTCACTTTTTACTCGCCAGAGAGACACCTAGAGTGTAGCGTGTTACGACGTGTAACCGAGACTAGAAGTGTTTTTCTTTCCGAAAATTGGAGAAGGGTTAAGTGTTTTGTAACCTATTCTAGAGATTTATTTTTCCCAAAATTGGAGAAGGGGTGAGCGTGTGTGGATGTTTTCTTCATGATAATTCAAGTAACCAAACAAAAGGTTGCAGAGTGTTTTATAAATTCTTAAGAAATTACTAGAGCATTTTCCGCCTGAAATTGTCATAGTCTTTCCAAATTGGCGCAAAGGAATTAATTATTTACCCTCGCGATACGTTATCGTTTTTCGACACGATAAAACCTGCGCAATTCTTCTCGAATTGGAACTTATAATACTGGCGTCACTAAATACCAGCAGTGTTTCGACAACATTGTCTTACTGGTTTACACATTTACAAATTCAGCCGGTAACCTATCTCTCTCGTGTAAGTATTCTGCGTAATATTTTCCGTTGTATTTCAACCACTTCTATGTAATATTCAGCTGTTATTAACATTGTATTGTTATATCAACTTATCGTTATGGTGTTTGTTACCGACATGCCCAAGATACTGTCTAAATGGACATACACACACTATAACCAGGACTGACTCAGGCAAGGGAGACAGGACTCAATCACGCAGCTAGACACTCACAGGCAGACTCATTGACTGGTGTATCAGTAGCTGGGCCGTGAGGCCTAGGAATGGTTCCGTATTCAATAACAAGATCATGGACGTACTACAGACTAAGATCAATAAAAAGTTTCACATACTATTTTCTCATGTTTCTAGTAACGAGATCGACAGTGGCAGGATCTTTCTTTGTCATGACAACATCCGAAAACAAGTAAGTCTTTTGACCGCAAATGAAAAATGTTGTGACTGATTCTGAGGCAGTTCACTGCTAGATTTCAAAACGAACAAATACGTGTTGGAAAACACTCGAAGCTCCGTGTACACTATAGATAATTCTTGCATAGTAAAAATACGTCAGTTTCGAATTCATTCATATTCTTCAACAAAAACAATCTTCGTCAAAGTAGGTTGTCAGTTATAAAATTCCCGCACAAACGTGTCAGGGGTTGCTGGGCAAGCCTGAATGTCACGAATTTGAAGAAATTTTCGTATTATGTTGGGCCGGGCTAATTTATGTTTTTAGTGTACGTAACCTCGATTTGTACACTTGACTTTCCACCTCGATGATACATGTATCGCGTATTTTCTGCAAGGAAGTTGAATATGTGACAGTTTGCAACTGACAAAATGCCACATTGAATAGACAAGTACACTAAAACCTAATGGATCATCTGATACGTCTAAACGTCAAACGGTGCAGTACGGCACCTGTGAGATCGTGTTTAAAATTTGCAACATTATAATGTTGCACATCGGCGCCGTCGTGTTTCAAATAATGAGATGACGTAATTCTTTGCTTCAGACTCGATCACAATGGTGCACGAAAACAACTTTTTCAACGACGGCATTTCGGCATTCCTATCAACAGTCGAGATCGATAAAGCAGCCATACTCAAAATACAACTCTGTTGATCTGGCATTATTCGGCAATGGTCGGTTACCATAGGCCAGGGGTTTCATCAAGAGCCGGCAGCCGGCGAAATTGACCGGTTACTCTTACGATTTCGCCGGCTACCTTTTTGGAAATTTGAACTCTTTCATTATAGCTAAAATATGTTTTACCTTCTGAAATGATACGGACAAGTTTCATAAGATGTGTAATCAAACTTTTCAACGGCTTTTATGTGAAACAAAATTTAGAAGACGAGCGACTACTACGATCGCTTTGTACTACGATGCAGCACGGTCTTGCGTATACTGCCTCAATAAAAATCGGAATTGCAATTGACGATTCTATTGGCTACCTGAATTGCTGATTCCTATTTGGTGACCTTTATATACGCTAATGAAAACGTGCATACTACACCTGTCGGCCGTCGTTAGCTCAACTCAAAATGGTCGATGAACAAATGAAGACGGAAGCGATCGCAAGGTCAAGCTTCGCTGTACGATCCTCGGTTTTGAAGTGGACCAAGAAACAAGAGAAGGATAATTACGTGGATTTAAACTGTTTTCGTAGGCAATGACCTGATTTTTTTTCACGAAAATCTTTTTAGTAAGCCGATGTGCGTTGCACTGCGGTTGGCGTAATTGTGAAGGAGTATAGCCAGCAGGACGTATGATATGTACTGACTGCTCTTCGGTCTATCGACGCCAATAAGAACGTCGCGCAGAGTGGTTACAATGCGATCAGACCTCTAAATTCACTTCAAAAGATTCGTCAAGTTCAAGCCAAATGTGCGCTTCTGCATGAACGTACAAATTTTCATATCCTATATTAAGGTTCTTACTTTGCATACCCATATAGTCAAATAACCCTGAGGATCTTGGATTCTATTTGCGAAATATGGTAATGATTGTCATTTTTTTATCATTATTCGTTATATAAATTATCCTTTTTACCTCCACTTTTTCATCTACAGATTTCCATACCAAACATCAGGGTTCTTAATTTTAAGCATAACATTATGCATTAATAAGTTTCTAATTTACTGTGCTTAAAATATGAGTTTTTCATCCAGGATGGCATCAACAAGGGGAATGTTTCCCCTTTACCAGAAATTTCGGGGGCATTTCACCAGTTCATGTGTTCTACTTGTACCTCTAAGGTGTGACTGACACCATTTCATGGCAAGAGGGGGGGGGGGGTGGTCCCCTTGTCAAATTAATTGGGGGTGCCAACATTTCAACAGAGGGGGAATTCCCTATCCCTATCTAGATGTAACACTGTATAATATCATCTACATATCAAATTTATATCATTAATAATGGTGAATTATTATAGTTTACCTCCTAAAAGCATAGAGGCTCTAAAGACTTCAGTTTTCTTTGTTCAAATTATCGTCAACATTACCACATTTTATCATCTTTAATTATGAATTATCATATTTAGGCCTAATCTCCCAGGAAAATGGCTTTTATGATATGAACACAAATTGCCCTGGAGCACTGCTGACAATTCCCCGAAAATACTATATAGAAATTCAAGTGACTGTAAGCTGTAAAAAGTAAATTTTAGCTCATATTTCAGGGTTTCCAGCCTTCGGCCGGGAGGGGGAACACCCCCTTCCGGACCCTCCCCCGATGACGACTGCTTTGTGGTCATGGCAGCTGCAAGCCGCCTACTTTTCCATTCTAGCCCCCAACTTCAAAACTTCATGAAACCCCTGAGGTAGGCTGTAGGTATTATTCATGCTCGAAAAGCACGTTTCATACATCGGGTAAATATCGGACATGATGTCGCTTGAAGGATGTGTGGTTTCCATGGCCATGCTTGTTAATCATATGTCTGTTAATGCTAGCAATGTTCACCAAAGGTGAAATAGTCTGTAAAACCTACGACCAAATCTGATAAGTAGAAGTGCCGGTCAATTTTAATTATACTGGCCGTCAGCGACAAATAAGGGACAGAAACTACGGGGCGTGGATGTGGGCCGGTGTTTTTCGAAACACCGCTACATCAAAAATAGTGGCCCTTCAAAATTTCTTGCACACAAAATTAGTGAACATCCCCTTATCCGTGCATGAAAATCAGTGACCCTCCCCTGTTACTCGAAGCATTTAGGGGTGGAACATTTGTTATCCTTGGGGGTCTGAAAGATTGGGGACATTATTTTTTTTTTTCTACATGTTCCACTGGATTTTTTTCCCTTGTGAATTCTGGCATTTTTTTTTTGGGGGGGGGGGGGGCATTCTTCCTTCACAGAAATGTTGTAATGCAGCGATGTTGCAAAATCAATCTGTTTGTCTTACATCAACGGACTTGTACAGAAAAAGGGACCGGTCCCCCTATTCCAACTTTCGAAAACAGGATGACCCCCATTCAAACTTTCGAAAACAGGGTGACCCCCCTGCGCGCGACAAAGGTAAAACAAAAATTGGAATTAAATTGAATAATCCAGTGTGTGTATATATATATATATATATATATATATATATATATATATATATATATATATATATATATATATATATATATATATTATGAATGTTTAAAATATACAAAAAAATTATATATATATATATATATATATATATATATACATATATATATATAATATTTTTGGTATATTTTAAACACTCAGTCATACTGTATTTTAATGGAATTGTAGTCATGTCAGTTGTAAGATACGAACTTAAAAGTGTCCATTCTAAAGTTTGAATACAGTATATTGAATGAGCTGTGAATGTACTCCACTCTTTTTATGCATAACCAGATGTCCAGAACTGTTGTAAGAAAAATGTGATTGTGAAATATTAGTGCATGTTGCCTTCTAATACTGAATTCTCACAGAGAACAGAAAAGTATCAGGAACTTGTCATGCTTTTCATATGACCAGCAGATTTCATAATGATCAGTACACTGCGCAAAACAGACTTTCACTTTACAGACATCAAGATATTTCTGACATATATCTCTGATATGTTAATTTACTGCGACCGAAAGGGGCGCCGAAAAAAATTAAACATCCAGATATCTCTGACATACATAATATCTGATATATGAAAGTCACGCAGCTGAAGGGGATGCTGAAAAGTATTATTTTATATTTTAAAGAAATGCGCCCGAAGGGCGCGCCGAAAAATTTTAAACATACAGATATCTCAGATGTATGTCTGATATATTACGTTTTGCACTAGGACGGGGATCTGAAAAATATGTCTTATTATCATTAAAGTTACGCGACCGAAGGGCGCGCTGAACGATGCAACTGAATAATGAAATTTGTGGCTGACACAATGCATTTTATGTAATTATGAGCCTTGTCGAAATTAAAAAACACACTGACACCCTACCCCCCCCCCCCCCATTGGGCATTTCAAAACATGGTGACCCCCTATCACCAAAGTCAAAAACAGGGTATGAAATTGAATGATGAAATTCATGGCTAGCACGATGCATTTGATGCATTTTAGGCAAGTATGAGCCCGCGTCATATTTAAAAAACACTGACCCCCAATAATATTGGACATTTTAAAATACATGTAGGTGACCCCTTCACCAAAGTAAAAAAACAGGAGACCCCATGAATCCACCGGTCACCTAGGCCAAAGAAACTGACCAGTCCCTCATTCCCGCTAATTTTAAAAGTATCCCCGAAAGTATCTTGTGCGAATTATCATATCCAAGCCCTCCCCCAGTATATTTGGTCACAGTGCAAATTCGAAAGAGTTATTTCTGCCATAGTAATGAAAGATACTGGGCCACGCCCCAAATGAAATGGGAAAATTGGACATTTGGTATATTGGAAATTGAAAAAACGGAAATGTGCATTGTGGGAAATTGAGTTTGTCAGAGAGAATTTGAATGGGCGCAAAGTTCCATCCTCTGTATACACACCCACGGCTCGAAATAAACGTTTTCGCCTGGTAGTCCCCATGGGCTACCATTTCAGGGCTCGAATTAGCGGTAGTCCCGCGTCCACAGACTACCAACTTTTCCCTGGGGCAACCAAAATCCATGAAATGGTAGCCCATACGGACTACCAAAAGCCGGGACATAAAATTCAGCCAGTATTTGGCGTGCAATGGCCAATATCTGAACTGACGTACTTGAGTGACAGGCACTGGAAGTGATGGTCAATGAAAACGCATTTTCATTGCAATTGGATCATAATGTATCAATCACAGACAATATGTCTCCTCCCAACAGAAAGCCCATGGTCTATTTTAGCACTGCTACAGTATATCTAGTCTCGACGTGCTGAGAAAGTCATGGTCGTTGTCATGATGACTATCAAAATTTTCATACAACTCTGAGAATGAAACAAGTTGTCAATAGATTACCAAGCTTTGAGTATCACTGTTGTCCATTAGGCCAAAATAATAAAGATCGTTTCTGTCAGCTGGTCACCGCGTGCGTCATTTCAGAACCTGCGCGTCATGGCTTTTTTTTTTGGGGGGGGGGGGGGTTGTTACATAGTGATCAGTACAGCTATCCTTGATATCCCTGTTTGCATGTCCAAAAATGCTAAACAGAAAACGGAAGTATTATGCAGCCAATGATAAATTACTAGAAATTCACTTCATGGGCAGAATCTTGCAAAATCGCTTTTTCTTGTCTGGTTAGTGAAAAACAATATCCCTGAACTAAAATATGCATGGGCTACCAGCCATTGTCACTTGGTTAACAACTTCAGAAAATGGTAACCCAAGTGGAATACCAGGGGAAAACGTTAATTTTGAGCCGTGCATTTCATGGATTTTGGTAGCCCCAGGGAAAAGTTGGTAGTCTGTGGACGCGAAACTGCCGCTAATTTCGAGCCCTGACACCTATACATATGTAGTATACATACCCGTTTCCTATATTCAATCTCAGCCCAAAGATTTTAAATTTAGAAATAGGCCTAAGAGTTTATAATCAAGATGATAAAACCATTAGAAAATTGAAAATATAGTTACATTTTGATTTTCTTTTTTGAACATGCAAATTGGTTTATTGGTTGGAGGAAACGTGCCATGGATTACAATACTTGACGATGACAGTTTTGTTTTAACATCTTCTGAAATTCTGTCATTTGTCTTGTCAGTGTGATCTGTCCATGTCGCATGCAATCATACCAGCGTATTATTTATTGGTCAACATACAAGAGATGATATGCATGTATCGACAGAGTGTCTTCACTTATCTAAAATCAGTGAACAATTCAAAAAGCAAAATGTAACTGAAAATTAATTTTAAGAGGCTTTGGAAAGACAAGAAGGGTGCATGGAAATGAAAAAGTTACATCCCAAAAGGTTCTTGCTGATACTGATAGATTTTTTTTCTTCCACATTAGCTTGCCAGGTTTTTTTTACAGAACTCATCTAAGGCAGAATTTTTTTTCCCCTTGTATCTGCTGGGATTTTTTTTTCTCGAAAATCTTCCAGACCCCCAGGATATCAAATGGTCAACCCCTTAGTAAAAATGTCGGGCCCGACAGACACATCTCTGCGACATTAGCCCACAGGTGTGAACATGTTAGCTGAAATTGTTAAAAACTATCAAAGGTGCCAAGTCATGCTCTGCACAGTTCGAGCAAGATTGTTTTTAAGGTGTTTCGGACACTAGTAACGATACACGACGACACTGCACAATGTGGATCATATATAGACACGCTCATGAGTAAGGCTAAAATAGCCGGTATCAACAAGCTAAATGTTAGTGATTTCGGGACTCTAATATCGATAAGACAGTACTACACTCTTAAAATATCTCGACAGCCCGGGTCTGCGAAATCCGCGATGTTTACTCGATAAATTTCGGCAATTGCGGGATTCTAATATCGATACCGGACGGAACTAGATTAATTTGCATTCAATTTATGTCTCCTCACGCCGGGTCTGCGACTATTTTGATTCTAGGCCTATATGCCTTTATTGTGTATCTCGTTTACTCGCCTTGACATGCTGAGAAGTACTGGGAATCTTCAAAGTAATGACTACACGAGACGTTCAGAGTTCGCTGGTACTATAGACTTTATTTTTCGGTAGATAAGCTTGGCAGTTGCAATCGCCCAAGATGCGCTTCTGCCATAATCAAAATGTCTTGGGTCCGCTGTGTTCCTCTTTCCAATGTTCGTTGAATTGTCTTATAATATGCCTTTAAACATTTTTAAGGCGTGGCTTTGACCTTATAGGTATGAATTATGGGTAAAATGGTACATCCAATCATGAATACAAATCTAACAGTTAATGTTCAAACGTCACTTTTACATGTTGCAAAACCCATCATGTGAAATTCCCGTGTTCCTATTTTCATCACTTAAACATATAACACGATTGGAACTAATTTAGGATAATTGGATGGTGAAGTAAGGTCGTTTTAACCTGAAATGTAAGCTCAATTGTTTTTCTTTTTACGTTACACACTTGTTTTATGAGTAATTACAACATTCAGCTATATGGCATCTAATACTTTTGAGAAATTTGAAAAATAAGTTAAACAAATTATCCCAAATTAGTTCCAATCGTTTACAAAGGTGACAATTGCAATGTCATTTGAACTACTGGAGGAATCAATTACATCTTACATCTGTAAGGAAGCTTCAAGTATACATCAGTGTACAGCTGATACAATGTCAATACTACCAACTGGGGATGAGATCTGATTATGATCCCATGAAGCTTCAAGTATACACATAGATGTATACTTACAATTTTCTTGAAAAAAATAATGCTTTCTATGATAATATATGAATAATATCTCTGACACATTGAAATTGGTGGGATTCAAGTTGATGACCTTGCCATTTGGCACGGAGTATTAATGTGATATTCACGATGGCTTACATCTATTTGAATATATTCCAATACATTGTACAAAACACAAGAGACACACACAGATCATCCCACAATATGACAGAGACAGAAATACATGTAATGTTGTATAAAAGCATGTTAGGAACTTTTATTTACCATTAAAATATCTGTATTACATTGTAAAAGAGTGATACACAATCAACCAAGTGTTCTTACATATGCAGGCCTTGGAAAACAATAACATATATTTTACTTAATTACAAAGGTGACAATTGCAATGTCATTTGAACTACTGGAGGAATCAATTACATCTTACATCTGTAAGGAAGCTTCAAGTATACATCAGTGTACAGCTGATACAATGTCAATACTACCAACTGGGGATGAGATCTGATTATGATCCCATGTAAATCAGCATGCAGTATTGTGATAAAAGTCTTTACTGTGTAACAAGAGAATTTCACAATACACAGCTTTAATACTTGGCTGCATATTTTTACAGGCATACCAATGAGCACATAAAGCCTAAGACTGATCATTGTACATAATCTGAAATATTCTGAGGAAAATGATGCATCATACCTATAGCTGCATAAAACAGGTTCACAAAGTTTTCAACACTCAAACATGTTGTTTTTAACCAACTGTACTGGGGTCCACTTGACCTATTCAAAGTATAGGTTGAAATGTTTAGGGGAAGAAGAGTTATGCCAAAAAGTGACCTAGCGGCTGACAGAGTCCTGCTGTGGTGTGCAGAGAATAACTACCGGTATGTGTGAGACAAATGTGTTGATGAATAATGTACTTGTCGGTTTCAGTGAGTGTTTTTCCAAGAATTTTGGAAAGGTGGGACACCCTAATCCATGATGGTTAAAATAGGGGGTCACCGAGTGAGTGAAGCAAAGCAAAGTCACTGAAGGGAAAAGTACTAGGGGGCGTTTTCCAATTGATAATCAATGTCATGAATACATTCATTTCAAAACAACATGGAAACTATCTTTTAATGGTTTGTGACATATTGGTATCATTAAAAGTTTTTATTTGTAAGCAAGCGTAATGGCAGCTGATAAAGCTCAGCTGTGTTATGTAGAGACTACCTATTTCTGACACTTATGATGAAGAGGGTGGAAATCTTTGATAGCTCATTTAAGGACAGCTGTAAAAATACACAATGTCACAATAAGATCATCCGTAAGAACATGTCTGCCAAATATTAAAGCTATCAGATGAGCAGTTTTTGAGAAACAAAGTTTTTCACAAAAAATGGCAAAAACGGCCCCAAATAATACATGTTTGAGTCATGGCTAAGGACATGAAAAATTGTAACAAAATGGTCGCCATGCGGCAATATTGGATCATATTGTAACACAAATTGATGTGCATATGTGTGATATAGGTCAATGTCCTTGTACCAACTTTGAATAAAATTGATGTTGAAAGTGCCCGATTTTTGGCTCCGTACATGAAATAATTATAATCAAAGTGAGCCTTGAGTGGACATCGTGGTCATCAGTATGTATTAGGGAGATGGTGCAGTGGCAAAGAATGTGAAATTTTCAGAAGAGTTACTTTCAGAATGTGCTTAGGAATACAATTCAGAATAACATTCAGACACTCACTATGTGAGATAATATTCTGTATATTCCAGAAGAGTCCTTTCAGAATGTGCTTTAGAATACAATTCAGAATAATATTCAGACACTCACTATGTGAGATAATATTCTGTATATTCTAGAAGTAACAAGTCATTGACAATGACATAGTCCCCACTTGTAATAGGAGTATTAGTCTTGATGGGGCAGGGAAATGAGGTCATTAAGAAGTATCACTGGAGTGTATATGTTCAGATCTATGGACACATAGGTCTATGTCATTGTTCCCATTTTGAAACAAGAGGCATGTCTAAGTTATGGTTCTAAATCGGGAAAAAAGATCAGACCTCCAGCTGTATTGGCCTGCCAAGAAATACATATGTGCATAATAAATGAGGTACAAGATGTGACATCTTAAGGTCTACTATCCTATAAAAATTGAAGCGTAAAGAACTTGTGGTTACTGAGTTATGCATATATATGCATATTCAAGGTCAAAGGTCATCAAGGTCACGTGACATTTTGCGAAAAAAACCATTGTATTGCTAATTAATCCATATATGCCAAAATTCAGACCTCTAGCTCTATTGGCTTGCCCACAATTATATATGGGCATAATTAATGAGGTAAAGCATGTGTTGTCATAAGGTCTCCCATCCTACTACAGTGGAATTTGATCGAGTGTCCGTTTTGCCTTGCAGAGCTCGACAAGTCTACATGTTGCTTATCCTTAGAAAAGTAAACATTTGCAACAAATTGAGTATTTGGTGTTAGATTACAGCGCACGCGGCGAACGTTTCCCAGACACTGTCTCGTCTATAATAATGACAGTCGTTTCAGCATGCCACAACAAGCTTGACACCGCACTATAGCTATAGCACATCATCAAAGTTTTCTTTCAGCTACAGCTTTGTGTACTTTGATTTGGGAAATATAACTCAGACAAAACTCACTGGCATATTTTTCGAGGATCTATATCTCGAGGAAAGTCCTCAACATCAACCGGACTGACTCTTGGCGTTTATTACAGTGAAACATTGTATTTTTTCAGCAAGGTAAAGAATATTTTGAAGGCAGAGAGATATCATCGTCCTCCCCTCCATGCTAACCCGTTGCCGTGTATGATGCCGTCCGGGAAATTAAGTGCCAAAATACGGTGAATTATTTCAGAAACACTTGGTGTGTTATTCAATGGCACAAAATGTACCGTGTTGATTGAATTGCACTTGCCTGTGCAAAATCAACACTTTTCTTCAAGTCTATTTTGTAGCTCAGAGAATTGTCAATTCAGAGAGAAGTGTCAATTGAGAAAGTTTCATTTAGCTGAGACAAAAGAGAAAGCGGGATTAAAGTTTCATTTAGGAGTGTTTAGCATTTTCTGGTTGACAATATTCAGTGTTGTATCGTGTCAAACTTGTTGATAGAGTAGACTGCACTCGCAATGCTACAGACTGCATGCTGAAGGAACTGTTGTCGTGATTGCTGACATCGAGAGGAGAAGAAAGGTTTTTTTTTTAAAGAATTTACTTGTTTCTTCATAAAGTTCCCAATTTAAAGTAAACACCTAAAAGAAAACTGGTGAGGTGCATGTAGTGCAGTGTTATGCTTGTTGTCAGTGACATGCTGAAACGACTGCAGTGATCGTGACGAGACAGTGTATGGGAAACGTTTGCCGCGCGCTGTAATCTAACACCAACCAAAGACGAAGACTCAATTTGTTGCAAATGTTTACTTTTCTAATGATAAGCAACATGAAGACTCGTCGAGCTCTGCAAGGCAAACCGGACACTCAATCAAATTCCACTGTAAATATAAAGGACATTTGTGGTTACTTATTTATTGACATAATCGTGTATTTTAGGTAAAAGGTTATCGAGGACACATGACATTTTGTCAAAAAATTTCTATCCTATAGTCTGTCCCTATATACTAAAAATCATACATTTACCTCTATTGGCTTGCTCAAAATTAGATATGCACATAATTAATGAGGTACAATATGTGGCGTCATAAGGTGTCCCATCATACCAAATATGAAGGGTGTAGCACTTGTGGTTCCTGAGGTATGGACAAATATGTATATTGAGGTCAAAGGTCATTGAGGTCACGTGACATTTTTTCAAAAAAATTGTATTGCTAAGTTATCCCTACATACCAAATATCAGACCTCTAGCTCTATTGGCTCGCTCAAAATTAGATATGTGCATAATTAACGAGGAACAATATGTGGCGTCATAAGGTGTCCCATCATACCATATATGAAAGGTTTAGCACTTGTGGTTACCGAGTTATGGACAAATATGTATATTTGAGGTCAAAGGTCACGTGACATTTTGTCAAAGCGTATGAGATATCTGCATGAACGGATGGACTCACATGGATGGACTAACGGACTGACATGACCCAATCTATGAGCCCCCTGGACTTTATCTGTGGGGACTAAAAACTGTGTCACTGCATCCTTTTTGCAATATGAATACGATGAGAAACTAAATTTTTATTTTTCTTGGCCTTATACATGGGAGTCTATGGACTGCCTTATACATGGGAGTCTATGGACTGCCTTATACATGGGAGTCTATGGACTGCCTTATACATGGGAGTCTATGGACTGCCTTATACATGGGAGTCTATGGACTGCCTTATACATGGGAGTCTATGGACTGCCTTATACATGGGAGTCTATGGACTGCCGTATACATGGGAGTCTATGGACTGCCTTAAACATGGGAGTCTATGGACTGCCTTATACATGGGAGTCTATGGAGGTGAAAACTAAAAAGTCCTCTAACACGGCCAAATTTGATCGCATTGTGAAACAAATCAACGTGCATCTGTATGAGGTAGAGTACTATCCTTTTACCAAGTTTGAACGAAATCGCTCCAGGCGTCTCTGAGATATCTGCGTGAACGAAAAAAGTCATAAAATATGCAAATGAGCAATTAATTAATAAGCCACACCCACCAAAATCTAATCAGATCTAAGTCTCATCATGATAATACCAAATACCAAATTGCATGACATTGGACCTAAGGGTTCTTAAGTTATGAGTGGAACAAAATCTGTCTACGGACGGACGGACGGACGGACGGACAGACCAATGGACAGACGGACACACACACAGACATTGTGGCGACATAGGACACCTTTGGTGCTTCGCACCACGGTGTCCAATAACAAAATGGCTGTCATGCCGGCATATTGGATCATTTCGTGAAACAAATTGACGTGCATATGTATGATATAGGTCAATGTCCTTGTACCAACTTTGAATAAAATCGGTTGAGATGTGCCTGAGTTATGGCTCTGCACATAAAAAAATCGTAACAAAATGGCCGCATGGCAGCCATATTGGATCATATCACAAAACAAATCAATTTGCATATGTATGATTTATGAAGTAATCCTTGTACCAAGTGTGAGTGAAATCGCTCCAGGCATCTCTGAGATATCTGCGTGAATGGACGCACGCATGCATGGACAGACGGATGCACGGACATGGCCAAACCTATAAGTCCCCGGACGGTGTCCATGGGGACTAAAAAAATGACAAGAATTGCCTCAAAATACAAATTTGCATATTTCACTAAAATTTGAACAATTAACCTAACTGAGGTCACCCCAAGTGAAATGCATATAAAATTTCAAAGCAATCAGATAAGCAACTTCAGAGAAATAGATTTTGTGACCAAAAACAGCAAAAAAATACCTAAAATATAGAAATATGCAAATTCTGCACGAGTATCAAATTTCAAAGCAACCAGACAATTTATGTGATTTCAGAGAAGAGCGCAATTGTGATGGATGACGGACGGACGGATGATGGACGGAGGGAGAGATGGGCAATGACGTAAAATCAGCCCATTTGATAAGCTCCGCATTGCTGACAGCAGAGCTAAAAGGCTGACAAACAACAATACATATCCACTCATTAGATTAGCTCTGCTTTGCTGATAGTGAAGCTTAAAAGCAAATTCACCCCCAAAAATGCTAAAAGTTGACGGATGACCAACAACAACACACACCTACCAGGGTACACAAGATAGGCTCATTCACACTAACTGCAGAGCTAAAATAGAAAACAGTTTGATTCCCTGTCTGTTCTTTTAAAGTTATATCCATTAGAATACAAATAAACAAGTGATGATTACATATATAAATCTCTATTTTTCATAAGCTTGTCTGACTGCTAAAGGTGAATTTTGTTGAAATATTTTCACTTATTGCAACATACACCTTCGAGAAAATGGGACAGGCAACTGCTGTGGTTTCTTTGTGTAATCTTAGTAATATTGAAATATATTAAGTTTATTTGCCAAGCGGTCCCCAACAACAATACTTGGTACTTAACATTGAATCTCATGAACGATCAAACTGATGTTCTGAATATGTACACTTTGCTCTGGCATAGCGCGTTGCGAGTAATGAGGGTCGATGATTGCAAGCAATAGTTTTTATCTCCAAAGCCAACTTCAGATGTAGTTTTGAGCTTTTTTTCTTGATAATGGAATGTGACTTGGTGTGCTGTATTCATAAGTTAGTCCCATTTGCAATAATCTGCAACATTCTCTGTATCCTTTTGTCCACAAGTTGACATTGCCTGAAATCCATATCGCACAAGCTTGAAGATATATCTCCTAGGGAGCCATCATTAGTTACAGCCTGGGGGTCAGATGAATGTGAAGGGGTCACCCAAAATATTGAAAGCTATAAGGGGGGTTATTCAAAATGTTGAGAGAAAGAAGGGGGGGTTATTCAATTTTTGGTGCAAATGTATTGAAACACCTCTCAGATTGCCTACTTCACACATCAATTTCTACAAATTTTAACTCAGTAAAATTACACATTGAAAATACCTCTTAGATTACACCAAACTGCACCAATGCACACTACAATTTCTCAAACTTTTCCATGCAAGGGAGGGGAGCAAGCCAAGCGGACACTTTCCCCATCAGCCCTGCATGTTCTTCAATCTGTACTTTCAAAGTCTACCCTGTCGGATATCCTAGTGAGGACCCTGTTATGATACCCATACATACAACAAAACTGTATGTGGTTGTACACTGGTTATAGTGTAACTTTGACATCTATGTTTTGTTGTGACTTTGAATTTCATTTTGTTGGTTTCACCTTGTTCAACCGTCATGAGATAACCAATGATTATCTCGCAGGGTACACAAGGATTTGAATGGTCTTTCCTCTTGCTGTATTTATGTAAATTGTAGAAATACATGTATTGAAATTTAACTTTCAAAATTGAGTGTGGGGGTCAGTCAAAATTTCCATGTAAGGGAGGGGGGTTACTCAAATTCATCATGGTTTGGGGGGTACTCAAAATTTAGAGTTTCCGACGAAATTCCTCCAACATCTCCTCTCCGACCTGTACTCCGTAAATAATGACAGCTCCCCATGAAATTTGGGCTCCAGTTGCTGTAATTTTTTGATGAATTTTTCACAATTTCTTTTGATATCAACTCCAGTTTTTTGTTCTTCTTCTGGAAGCTCATTGGGAAACAAAGTGTATCATACATGTGCACATTGCAATGTTATTGACAAGTATATGTAAATCTGGGTCCTGATTGACATGTACACCCTCTGGAGCAGAAAAAGAAGTTATAATGGAATGTTTATAAACAATCATCACAAGTGACAACTAGCTACAGGTCCGTTACTATACTACAGAGATCACCATGATACTGAGGGGAGGCATGAAATAATAATTGTCTTTTCTCAGTGCTCTGAAAGTTGAATTTTTCCTCTCTATGAGCTGGATATATAATTATATAATTATATATCCAGGTATATAATTATATACCTTCAACAGTTCTGTACTAGCTGTATCTGATGATGCTTAGTATTGAGGGTTTTGTCTGTTAAGTTGGCCACTCTTTATCTGTGGTAGGTGCTATGGTTTAGGAGACTCTGATCCTAACATACACAAATCTGTGTGCTGAGCAGTGTAAGGGTGCACGTCTCTCCACCATACTGACTAATAGGAAATCCTCTACCAAATGGAGGTGCAATCCCACTGTCTTCATCTTGAGACAACTGTCCCTGGTGGTTGGTTCCTTTCTTTGAATGGTAAAATGCTGCCTTATAGTCGGTTTTGGATTTATCCTGCTTCCTCTTCTGCATGGATATACACACCTGTTCCCTAACATAGTAATAATAATAAACTCATGGAAGATAATCATGGACAAATCATGGAAGATAATAATTTCTCTTCACAAAAAGTTAGTTTATTTGTGTGTCACATATCCAAGAATTCTTGTGTAAAGGACCAATAAATTTATTTTTCTCTCCGCTATATGCATGTTTCTCTAACCTAGACATCTAAACCATACTTTTTCCTTCTTGCTCATGTCATATGTAATACAATGTAGATTGGCAACAACCAATGTCCTGCACAGTTTAAGAATGAGGATTGCTGTCACATGCATGCTGTGTATAATTCAGGATGAATTAGTGTAAAGCTGATGTACACTACATAGTTGCAGCTGGCAATGTCAATTAAAATACAGACATGTATCACTAATATTTTTGTGAACCTGTGATTCTAAATAGTATTCTTGTAATTGTAAACATACTAGACATGTGTATAGCTATAAAGACAACTAACATAAAACACTTTGTGCATTAAGTTCCATTTAAGATACCAGTTCCAGCACATCTTTGCAACAGCCACTTGTGTATATGTATATTGTGTATATATATACTGTGGTGCAAGGACTAAAATGGAAATTTACCTGTTGTTTGATCATTTCCATTCATCTTTCGTAATTAATGTCATGATCCAAGTCCAATCCAAAGCCCTCCACTTTGTCTTTAATGCTCTTTGTCAAGGTCAATGGTATTTGTCATCCTTGATATTGCACAGCATTCACTGCTGATCCTGAATTGTAAACACATAGACTCATGATTACTTATAACTCTTTAAATAACAATGATAACCGGAATGATTAAAATACATTTGGTGATGGGATGTACTACAATGAATTGCAAACACTCTGTATGTCCTTAACCCTAATGATGATAAGCATTAGACACATGTAAACATTCTAAATCACGTGTGCATACCAGATGTATTCTCTCATTGGAATATACTTCATCATAACAGTTTTATGGATCCTACGAATGAAGCTACATGTATTGAATGTCTAGTCATGTGCATTTATCATATCATCTGCATTTCACTAGGCAATTCATAGAGTGCCAAGTGGCAAGAAAATTTTTTAGCAAATTCAGCTAAATAAGAGAAAATAACTTTACCAAAAATGTGTAAGCAATGATTATCACAACAAAGTTACTGATTAAATAGTATGGTAGAGGTGTAATACATTTGATCTACTCAAGAGGGTATTTTAAAAAAAGGACTACAAATGTGTATGACAACAGCAGTGTTTCCGCTGCCATTCGCAAGAGCGTGAAATGGCAAATGAAATGTCTGCAGATTGGGAAATATTTTTCAACTATCCTTCGCCAAACTGGTCTGTGCTATTTTTCAGGGGGCTGATCGAGAGTGCAGTTAAAGCCGCACTTTTCAATCCCAGGTTCTCGCATTAGTGGAGTTCTTCTCCCAGTCAAACACTTGGCCAGTACGATGTTTGATTTCTATAACATTAATTACACAAACTGATCTCAACCTTTTATCACCTTTTGCTAATCCTGCAAACAGAGTTTATACAAGCGTTTGATTGACGGTCAGTTTAAATCGCCAACAGTCACAACAAACACTCGAATTTCCTAAAAAATTGTCTTCTAGTCGCGTTAGACTTTTAATATAACCACAGAGTCCGATCGGCAGCAACTTCACGCTGACCGCTTGGCAGTCTGTCTGCCTTCTTGTGGCCGGGGAAAACTAAAAAGTGGCATTTTCTGGAGCGTGTAACCTTGTGTTGACTGTTTGGTGTCCACTAACACAATGAACGCTGCTATAGCTTTGCGTCCTTTTAAAGGGAGGCTCCACCTTTAAAAGGCAGAGAGACTTTTCAACATCCCTGGCTGGTCATTCTTTCCTTGCTTTAGTGTGCAGTCTCAGAAACTATTATAATCAGTAACTTATGAAGTTATATGCCATGCTTTCAGATGGCTGCATGCAATGACCTTGTTATTTTATGACAAGTGCTTTGTAAACAATGCTTTAACATAGTCAGGAAATACTGATTGCAGTATATTTTCAAAAACTAAGCAGACAACAGCAGCCAATGACAGCAAGGGTGGTGAATAAAATGAAACCAGTGTTTCAAAAACGTCACCGTAGGACACTACTGCAGCAAACTCAGAGGCAGCTATTAATGAGCACAGTGTGGTAAACTGTCAATTGGATGACGTCCTGAGCCAAACTTCATGCAAATGTTATAACCTATGCAAATACAATGACCCAGGCCTATCCCCAAACAATTACTCAGCATCGCAGGTGACTCTGGACTATCCAGAATACACATACAGGTACCTGCTATGGAAGATGACCCAGGCCTATCCTGAATACAATACAGGTACACATTTTGAAAATGACCTGGGCCTATCCTGAATACGATACAGGTACAGACTGTTTGTATTAATGATAGGCCTTAGTCATCTCCCATTTTGTATTCTATATAGGCCAGCTGATTCATCATACATGTACATACTGTGTGCATGTATGTGTATTGGCTTAGGCCATCCTCCATTGCATATATTATGTGTATTGTGGATATATGTCTGTGCCATCTTCCATACCATGTGAATGCATTTGGATTGAGGATAGGCCCGGGTTATCTTCCATACTGTGTACATGTATTTGTGGATATAGGCTGGGGTCACCTCCTGCCATGATGTGTACACGTACTGAGTAACACTGTATTGTGGATAGGCATTGGTCATAATATTTGCATGAAGATATGCCCAGGATGTTGTCCTGTTGAATGTTTACTACGCTGAACAACAAGCAGCACACTGCGACATGCTAAGTCGTGTTCGAGTACAATTAAGCAAAAAAGATAATTGCACAGGTTGTCCGCAGAGTTGCAGGGTAGTAGTAGTTACAAAAAAGAAAGTGTACCAGGAATAGTTTGTTGAATTTCCATGACTAGTGTTTTAATAAGAGAAGAGTCAGCTTTTTTTTTCTGTAAGACATATAAAGTGGCCAGACAGGATATTTTAAAATACATGTATACACCCAGTTTGATTTTGAAACTATTAAGCATTTACTGCTTGGAGTACACCTTCTTTAAGTGAACAGTTGGTTTAATAATCAGACTCTGTGATTGGAGAACTGAAAGCACTTGATGATTGAGGCAGAAGCTATGGATCTTTCAAAGGAAACATCTTGAAGTTACCCTGTCAATGATGCAATACTTGTAATACATCTTGATACATTTACAAAAGTGCAAAATTAAGTCACATAAGTGTGTGGCACACAGGAAATAAAATTTGTTGTGAATGTTATTAAGAAAGCAGTTTGTTCCATAAAAAATAGTTGTTTATTTTCATTGCCACTAATTATCAGTCGGTCAGGATGAGTCCTACTTAAATTTTTAAATCACAAATGTCCAATGGACCTGGTAATGTATTACCTTGAATAGAAATGATTATTGGACCAGTTTAATGTCATCTTGCCACTGTAGCAACTGATAGGACCCACCTGAGTATATATATACAACTGTCAGTTGGATAAAAATCATAAATGCAATTACATGTAATTTTGATGGCTATAGTTCTGGCTAATCAATTTTGGTCTCAATTAGCCAGAATGGTTTAAGGGAAAATTTACCCAGTGGAAACACTGAACAGTGTAAGTACAAACCTGTGCCACAGCACATTGTCCATTGTCTTAGGAAAATAAATATATTGATGAAAGATTCCCTCAATTCCACAGGTTTTTGCTCTGCATTGATGACAACACCATCATCTCTGTTCAGTGTTGGCTCTCTGCATAGCCACACACTGTGTATATGCTTTGCAATGGAGGATGGTATTGTCACTATGTTGCTTTTCACCTGGTTGTCATTGCCCAGTATGCACTGCCTCAGCAAGGGATCTTGAATCTGATTGGGTGAAAAGAAACATTAACTTGAATCATGCAATGTAAATATTATCTCCTGCAAATTGCTGACATTAGTTTACATCAGTTCATTCTAAAACATGGCTTTTTATATGCAAGATAAGACAACTTGATTGTTTATGACTTCTGTAATTTTAATTAAACCTTCCATCACTGGTATAACTTTGCCCTAAACCCATTGTAATCACTGGTGATTGTGGACCTTTTTAAAGGAAACAGGTACATAATGTAGGTCAAGACATGTATTCAAGCAAGTAGCAATATCTTTATATATTTATTTCAAAGAAAGACCAACAGGAACAAGTCACATTAACAGGCTCCATAAAATAAACATAATAATATGAATGCATGAAGTACAATAAACAATAAACAACAAACAACAAACTATATGAAACCATTAAAAATGTACAAATTTAAGCATGGCATTCTGACCAAGCATCTGAAACTTTGACAAGATAAAGTCACTGTGTTGTCAATGGCAGGGTTGGAAATGCACGATTCATTTAAAGTAGCCATACATCTTTGAAGAGCCAAGTACCTAAAAACATCGAGTTTTATACTGCGAGTTCTTGTACATGTAGTTTACTGAGAAACATCAAAATTAATATGAAACATGATTGGGACAATCATACATATTATTCACATATTTGTATAAAAATATAAATAATCTCCAATGATAAAGAGGCTAAAGGTTAAAACGCTTGCAGAATTATCCATTATTATTTCAGCTGTAAGGATGCTATGTTTGAAACAGAAGAACTTCATGAATTTCATTTGCACTTGCTCTATTTTGTCCTGTTGAATTTTTTGCCAAGGAGATCACACTACAGACGCATATTCTGAAATACTTACATGTATTAAAGTTACGTAGAGAGCATTGAGGGAGTTGATGTTGAAGAAAGTATTACAATTCCGCCAAATAAAACCGAGCATGTGAAAAGCTTAACTGATAACGAACGAGACATGTGCAGGAAATTGAAAATCAAATCTTACCTGATGAAGGATTTTGTCAAAGAGCAGTTATCAATCTTTGATTCTTGTTCCTTCTAAGTTTCACATACATGTACCTCTGAGGCTTTACGCACCAGGTTACGCGAGGTATACTAACAGCTGTAGGCAAATGTCAACGAATACAATGAATTAGAATCTTGCAGATAGTCCTATTCTCACCGTCTGTGTAGTATATGTACTATGTATTGTATAGAGAGACACGGAGGCCGTTGTCACTAGTCTCAAGCATGAGGAGAGTATTTTTATTCTGCACATGCGCACTACAATAATACGTCACTACATGAATATATTAGCATATATTACACTGCTTCCCCTTTTAAAAGAAAAGTGTTACATGCCTGTTTTCTACAAATAAACTACATTGCAAAATCTACAGATCTAATTTCACTACTGGTTTTCTAACTCTATTTGATCTTCTAACTGGTTCAGTAATACACTTGGTTTACTGATGTCTCCTGACTTGGTGTTACTTTGTCAGATTTACAGGTACCATTAACTATAACCGCAGTATTTTCTTTAGGTTTTACATTTGGTATTTCAGTCAGATTTGCTCTAGGCATTTCTTTTACTGACTGTGGACTGAAATCCCTTACGTACACCTTTGATTCACTAGCCATTGGTACACTCATATGTTTGAACTCTGGTTCACTTTCCTCATAGGTTTTCACCATATGATCTGCATGAACCATTTTAGTCGTGGACCCAATTTTGACCATGTAATTTCTAGGTCCTTTGACTTCAATTACAGAGCCTAATAACCACTTATCTAGTTTTGACTCGGCTCTAGGATTTTTCACTCTTACAATATCACCAATTTCAAAATATCTCTCTTGTTTTCTATGACGATCAAACTGCTCTTTTTGTGCATTTTGTTTCTTTTCTACTCGCTTTGCAAGACTGGGTTTTACCAATTGCAATCTAGTACGAAACTGACGTTTGCACATTAACTCAGCTGGACTTACACCTGTTGTACTGTGAGGTGTAGTTCGGTATCTTAACAGAAATCTACCAATTCTACATTTCAGAGATAAAGACGCATCTCCTGCTAAGACTTGTTTAGTGAAGGCTTCTTTTACCAGCCTCACTGCTCTCTCAGCAGCGCCGTTAGATGCCGGGTGATATGGAGCTACTTTAATATGCTGAATGCCATTCTTTTTCATAAACAATCCAAATTCATCAGATGTGAACTGTGGACCGTTGTCCGAAACTAACTGCTCAGGTAGACCATGTTCTGCAAAGATTAATCTCAGCTCATCAATAGTATGATCAGCTGTGATTCTCTTCATAGGTTTTACATCTACCCATTTAGAATGACAATCAACAAGAACTAAGAAATAGTATTTCTTATCTTCACAAAAATCAATGTGAACTCTTTGAAAAGGTTTCATTGGCCATACCCACGGATGTAAAGGTAATTTAGCTGGCATTTGCCTTACTCTTTGACAAACTGAACATGCTTTCACTTTACTCTCAATATCCGCATCAATATTTGGCCACCATACATGACTACGGGCAAGTGCTTTCATGGCACATACTCCAGGATGTTCCCAATGAAGCTCGTCTAACAACCTTTCACGAAACCTCTTTGGAATCACCACTCGAGTACCCCATAAAATACAACCTTGTTCCGTTGACAATTGATCTCTTCTATGATAAAATGGTATGTAGCTACCTTAAGTGCCTCAGACATATCTTTGAAATAACTGGGCCAACCATTCAATACAAGATCATACACTTTGCTAAGAAGTGGATTAACTTTGGTTTCCTTAGCAATATCATCAGCTAAAACTGGGAAACTCTCATCTATTACGCTAACAGCAAATACACTGTCCTCAGCACCTTGTGTGCTTGGACTTGGTAGTCTTGACAACGCATCACAATTTGCGTGTGCTCGTGTGTTACGATACTCTATATCATAGTCATATGCCTGCAGAGTCAGTGCCCATCATTGCATTCTTGCAGCTGCTATGGTAGGAATACCTGATTTCGGACCTAAGATTGCTAACAATGGCTTATGGTCCGTAACCAAAGTGAATTTCCTCCCATACAGGAAATCATGGAATTTCTTAACTCCAAATATCAGTGAAAGTGCTTCCCTCTCAATTTGAGCATAGTTACGTTCACTCGGGCTTAGAGTTCTAGAGGCATACGCTATTGGTCTTTCGTCACCATTTTCAAACACATGTGAGAGAACAGCTCCCACACCATAACTTGAAGCATCACAATCTAACTTTAGCTTCTTATTTGGATCATAGTGTACAAGTAAAGTTTCACTACTTAACTTTGCTTTACATTTTTCATACGCTTTTTGACATTTTTCAGACCACTTCCAGTCAACTCCTTTCTTTAACAATTCATGGAGTGGCTGTAAAGTTGTGGCTAAATTCGGCAAAAACTGATGGTAATACTGTACCATACCTAGAAATGATCGCAACTGTGCGACATTCTTTGGGATTGGAGCCTGCTTAATTGCTTGCAATGACGATTCTACAGGTCTCAATCCTTCACCACTGTATTCTAAACCCAGATATACAGTACTTGCTTTGACAAATTCACATTTCGACAAATTAACATGAAGATTGTTATCACTTAATCTTCTGAGGACTTCCTCTAAAATATCAAGATTCTCATGAACATTATTTCCTCCAATGAGAATATCATCTTGTTTACATACACATTTCTGAATACCCTGTAAGATACAATCCATCTTACTTTGGAAAATCTTTGGTGCTGACTTCACACCATAAGGTAACTTAGTATAGGCATACAGGCCTTTGTGAGTATTGATGGTTAAGTACTTCCGACTTCCATCATCAACTGACAATTGTGCATACGCATGCGTCAAATCTAATCGTGAAAATACCTTTGACCCTGACAATTGAACATACAAATCTTGAGTAGTTGGCAGAGTACATTGCTCATCCTCAACTACCGGATTAATACTGACTTTATAGTCTCCGCATATTCTCACAGATTTATTCGATTTGGGAACGAAACAATAGGACTCGCCCATTCAGAGTGGTCTACTTTAACAATTACACCGTTTTCCTCTAACGTTTGTAACTCTGTTCCACTGCTTCTCTGAGCGCATATGGAACTCTACGAGGTTATGAAACACAGGCTTGGCGCCTTCTTTCACACGGATGTGAGCTTTGTGCCCACGCATACCATCGTAGCTATCAGAAAACACATTGCTGTACTTACGTAAGACTGAATCTAGTTTGTCTTTCGTATTACCGGTCATACAATCACCGCTTTCTTTGTTAGCTTTTTCAGCTACACATGTAAAAATCTTACCCCAATTTAATTTCAACTTTTTCAACCAGTTTCGCCCAAGTAATGTTGGTTTACCAGGGTGATCTACTATTATCAGTGGCAAGTTGACACGCTGACTTTCATAGCTCACTTCGACCGAAATTTCTCCACTAACGGAAATTGTATCGCCAGTGTAGCTTTTCAATTTAATTCCCGACTGTCTCAAAGGAATTTTCCGGAAATTCTTTTCATACTCTGACTTTGACATGATACTGTAGTCAGCTGCCGTGTCTACTTGCATGGACACTGATTTACCATTAACATCCAGTTTTACATAATAACCAGATTTTTCTCCACTTACATTCATATTAATGGAGGACTCAACATGATACACATTACAATTAGAATCATCACTGTCGCTATCTGCTTCAGTGACAGCCTTTACTGATTTTGACTTACCAGACTTCGGCTTTTTACCACTTTTGTTATCTTTGCCCTTTGGTTTCGACTTACAAAATTTCGCAAAATGACCACGTTTAGAACACTTATGACACTCAACATTTTTGTGTGGGCAATCTTTAGCCAAATGATTATTTCCACACCTATAACACTGTATAGTCTTAGAAGAGTCACGTTTGCTTACTACTTTACTGATCGTCCCTTTACTTGAAGTGTCCTTCGCCATTTGATTCGACTGGTGCAGTCCCGCTTCCATCGATATCGCGATCTCGCACGCTTCGACGAAACTCAACTCTGAAATGTCTTTCATAGTCATGAAGTGCTGACGAATTTTCGAGTTGTACAGTCCCGTTACAAGTTTGTCCCGCAAAATTCTGCCTTGACAGCACTCCTTGTAGTTACAGTCCCGCAGCTTCTGCTTCAACGCGGTTATGTAGTCTTGCACCGATTCTCCTGGCTTCTGGTCCCGCTTCAGGAAATGGAAAGCTCCAGCAAGTTCCATCCGCGCTGGATCGTAGTACTTCTCCAAGCACGCCACGATCTCTGCTAGCGACTTGTCTGTTGGTTTTGCTGGCAGGAGTATATCCTCCAACTCCGAGAAAGCCGTTTGACCAATGCAATATAAAAGAGCATCTTTCTTGCTTTCTTCCTCCGTGATGCCGTTGACACGGTAGAACCTCTCCATCCTATTGTAGTAAGACTTGAAAGTACTTTTCGTCTTGTCGAAAGCTTCAGTCGTAGCACGTGTTATTCGGGCGTTGGCCATTATCGCTTGTTTACTTTATCGCTTAAGACAAAGGAATGTACTTGAAAACTTGAACTTTGGGTGACACAGTCTTAAATCTTCAGATTCGCTGAGATTTTCCCCGACTGCACTGCGTAGAACAACTGTTCAAAGTTTTCGAGTTACTTTGAAGTTACTTCTCGCTACTGGATCGCTTCCACTGTTCCGATCCTCTGCCCCAAGTTCCGCTCGACGGCGTGGCACTCTTCCTCGCTAACTGCTTGATAGTCCGAATTGAATCTGCCGCTTTTTCTCCGTTCTCCGACCTCGATTTTGTTCGAAACAACTAACACGTTGCGCGAACAATGCATTTGCACTCTAAGGTCACTGATGTTTAATCCTCGTCGCCACTTGTAGTATATGTACTATGTATTGTATAGAGAGACACGGAGGCCGTTGTTCACTAGTCTCAAGCATGAGGAGAGTACTTCTTTATTCTGCACATGCGCACTACAATAATACGTCACTACATGAATATATTAGCATATATTACAGTCTGTACAATGGATACTCAACTTTCTAATCATAGAAGCTATGATATATGGGTCAAAAGATCAGTAAAATCATACACTCATTCATTATGTATTACCATGCTATAGACATCTCATTTAATTGGTGGAGCAGAACCATGTGACTGACCACAAATACACAGTATGTAATGGTTGTTTGGATGTCCATGAATATAAATAATGCTGCTAACATTGTGACTTTTCATCAAAAATGTAAATCGTCAATTGTACAAAGATCATAATCAATCACAAAAACAAAATGAAGCACTTGTGGCCCAAGTTATACATTTTTTTAAAATCTCCAGATTTGACAAATTTTTAGGGTGGCCATGACTGTGCATTGCTTATTACATGCTTGATGTGAGTGCAAATCAATGAATTGATTTGAAAAGGAACATCCGGGGAGTTAGGGGGTCGGTGAACGATGTACTGACTGGTTTCCATGGTTGCCAAGGCCAGTGAAGCCCTACAATGTTTTCGACATCTAAGTAGACCCTGAATGATAGATGTAAAATATACATGTGCACACTTCTATTTTGACCTTCGTTAAAATCCGTTTGATGCTGGTCAATAATGGTAAAACTGTTTGAAAATGTCCAGCATATAACTAAATGTCATACAGCATTTATAACCAGAGGCATGTAATAAAAATATTGTTGCCTGAATACATGGGTTTATGTGCCCTCGCAGCAGGAAACGATTTGCCATCCTGGTGTCTGGCAAATTGTCACCTGTTCTCTGGCACATAAACCCATGTATTCAGGCAATATTGCACAAGTTCTGGGGCTCCGTAGTCTTTCACATGGGAAATTTTGTAAATCTTGATGATTTTCTAGGGTTTGTTGGTAATATCATGGAAATAACAGGCTCTGCCCCGACCATTGACGTTTATCTATTGGCTTTGGCAAGACTGAAAGCCAAAATAAGCTTGCTAAAGCCTTGTAAATTCTTGACTTTCCTCTCGCCCTTGGCCATAAATGAATAATAATGGTCAGAGCATCACCCATTATTTCTATAACATTAATTACATTAATCATTAATTAATATTGTTAAAATATCTGTGATAAGGGCATTTATGTACAAGAAATTAAATTTTGGAATTTCACCAAATGCACTACATGGATTATATCTGGCCTCTGTTCATTTACCTGCCAGCCTTTCCCCTGAACCGGAAGTTTACAAGGTCCCGTTCGATTGATTTCCCTGAACGCTACATGTAAACATAATTGTAGAGCGGACTTTCAGACCTTCAGAATGAAAATGATTATCAAATCTGTGACTCCATGAAAGTTAAATATGCAATAATTTGCAAAGTTAAATATTAACTATGCACACACCGGAGTTTTTATACACCAGTTTAGCATGGAGCCAGAAATGGTATTTGTTCCTAGCTCCATGAGTGTAGGTAAGGAAACTGTGAACACACACTCATGCTTACGATCCATGATACTGTACAGCATGTAAACCATTTTACTTGACAAAAATTTCGTCAGTGCATGCACTGTCCGAACATAAAGCATACGGGCTCGGCACAGCTGCTTCCGATCCCGTGAGAACAAGCTTGATCTCACCATGGAGGTAATCTCTCCTTCTACCTCCATGATCTCACAGTGTGACCTCTATCCGTATGATACCTCCTGGCCGCTGATGCCATATCGTTTTAATCAAACATCTCTGTACAGTACACTGAATCGCCAGCGTATGTAATGCAATACAGCTCCCGTACGTATGTACGTGTACGTGTTCCACATATGAAAAAAATCTAAGACACGAACACGAAAAAAGAACGTGTGTGACTAAGCAAGTACACTACGTAGCCCTGCGTACAGGTCTGTATTCCCGGCGTTACGGCCTCCGCCACGCCTGAGACCTGTACGCACGGCGATACTTATACAGTGAATCATCAGGTTACCTCAGCTGACGAAAGGGGTAAAACCCCCAGCTCTGCGTGGCAGCAGGGCAATGTTTTACCGGCGTTATAAGGCGGGAGGCCGTATAACCCCGGTAAAACACAGTCCTGCCACGCACAGCTAATATACCCATGCCGTGAATAACCTGCGGTTTCGTGCAACGTTCACTCTTTCGATCCTCGGCGGTTCTAGCGTATGACCATATGTTGACACAACTGTCACACCACATATGATCGACTATACACCGAAATCAGTGCAATGAATATATCAAATTCAGTCAATTCGAGTATAATATGATCGAGCGTACCTCTGCGTGGCAGGGCTGTGAGTCAGTGTGTTCACCGTCCCTCCACCCACGAGGGACGGTGGTGTGTTGAACACACAGTCGACTCGTGGCACGCACGCACAGCTACTAACATATTTTAATTGGCAGTACAGAAGTACTTACGTGGGAGGATGGACTTCACAACTCGAGCAAATAAGTTATCATCAGAGCTGTTACCCTACAACGGTGAGACTTGGCTTGAGTACGATGTAGCCTATACGGCGCCGCGTTGAGTTAACTTTCGCCGAGGCCAAGGGTTTCATTCTGCATCCACAGTACCGGTCACCGCGCCGACCGTGTGCGGTCAGCGAAACATAGGTCCGCTTTACACATGTATATCCTTCCATGACAAGCAATCAAGTACGCCATTCTCAGCTTTATTTCGACAATACGTCAACGAAACTGAATGTTCAAATTTTACAGAATGCTTTATACAATACAAACCAACACTTCTAACACATTAAGCTTTCAATTGTAGTGTTAATTTAGCTTCGCTACACTTCGCGACACTTGTTCTCATTTGCATACAACTTTGTATACCGCTTCTTGATGATGTTTATACTATTGTACTACGAATTTAGACTTAGTGTTATCGGATTATGGATTGGTATGATTTGCCATTATTCTGTAGATGTGGACGTATTCAGAGTGATATTGTTGTATTCCTACGTAAGTTAGACAAATATTAAGAAAAATTATGTATCAGTGATACATTACCCCTATTTATAATTTCTTATAGATGTTTATGATATATTCAGACATATATTTGAACTCATACATAAGTTGACAAATATTAAGGGAAATACTGTATGATGATATAATACTCCCACTTGATTATGTTTTCTATATATGTGCATGATATATTCAGACTGATATATTTGGACTCATACTTAAGTTGACAAATATTTAAAAAAATTATGGCATTAATAATACAATACACCCATTTAATTATTCTTTAGATATGTATGACATATTCCGACTGATTTTATTTTATTTTGACTCACATTTAGGTTGACAGATATCGAGGAAAACACTGTATTCATGGTACAATATTCCCATCCAATTATATTCTCTCGAGATGTTTATGATATTTTCAGAGTTATGTATTCATTTGACAAATATTGGATAAAATACTGCATCAATAATTCAATGCTCCAATTTAATATTACTTTTTAGATATTTTTGATATATTTAGGCATATATTTGACTCATACTTAAGTTGACAAATATTCAGGGAAATATTTATCAATGGTATAATGGTATAATACTCCCATATAATTATGTTTTCTATAGATGTGTATGGCTCCAACTTAAATTGACAGATATGTTCATGACGCAATACACCTATTTGATTATACTTTCTCTAGATGTTTATAGTATATTCAGACTGATATATGTGCATTCATACATTAGTTGACCATTATCGAGAAAAATACTGAATTAATGGTACAATCTTCCCATTCAATTATATTTTTTGGAGATGTTGATGATATTGTTAGATTAATGTATTTAGACGCATACTTAAGTTTACAAATATTGACTACAAAAAATTGTTGTAGGTGTAAATTACCGTGAACCACATACTCGTAATAAATTCATTGACAGTTTTGAAGAAACGCCTCGACCAGATGTCAATCAAAGCGAGAGATTGTATTATTCTTGACGGTGTCAACATTGACACATCTGTTGAGTCTCCATCTGCTGCACAATACGTCACACTTTTGAATATGCGCAATTTTACACAGGTAACTTACACCCCTACTAGAGTCACGGACACTTCAAGTACTGTCATTGATCACCTGATAACAAATATTGTTTTATAGATTGTGGAGCTCTACGCTCTGATATTTCTAATCACTGTCCTATCTTTGGTATTTTCAAACACCTCAATCATGTATTTACACAATATCATAGAACTAAGAAATGTGATGTTAGGAATTACAATAAAATATTTTCTTGGCTGATTTGAGTGATGTATGCTGGCAGTCAGTGTACGAATGCCAGGATGAAAATGATGCGTATGCAAACTTCGATATCATTTTTATGACGTTATGCAGAGACATCTACAGGTGATTTCAGTCTGTTACAGGCATAAATATACATATAAAACTCTTGGCTTTCTAGAGGTTTGCTTAAGTCCATCAACACGAAACATAAATTATTTAGTAAAATGAAAAATGACCCTTTTGATGAAATGTTAAAAACAAGTACACATTATACAGAAACCTACTGACGAAGCTACTTAAATCAGCAAAGAAAAGATATTATATACCAATTTGGTAGTTGTTGCAAATGGTAACACAAAAAGACATGGAAAGATTTAAATGAAATTTTGAACAAATCTCGTAGAAAATGTACCCCAGACATCTTGCATACAAATAGACCTGACCTGTCTTGTCTTTCGAATAACGTTGATATTGCTGAAGGTTTTATGAGTATTTTACCAGTATCGGACCAAATTTGGTCCAAAAATTTGTAGCAACGGGGATTTTCGTCAATATCTGAAAGGCGACCATCTTAATTCTTATTTTTCTTTTGTTAACCGCTTTCGGTCTTTGTAAATGATGTGCTTAGTGAAATTAGGAAGATTGACATCAATGAATCCACCAGGCAAGAAATGATTCAGCCCAAGCTTGTAAACTATGCTGCACATATTGTTGCTTGTCCACTTGCATATGAAATTAATTGTTCACTAAGCCAAGGTCTTTTTCCTAACAGTTTAAAAGTCGCCAAAGTCATACTGGTCTATAAAAGGCTCTGTAACGAATGTTGTAAATTATCGACCTATCTCTGTTTTACCAGCCTTCAGTAAAATAGTTGAATCTGTTGTTAAAAACAAACTTATCACTTACCCGGATATATTCTTTCTATATCTATGATATTCTTCTTATAGGCTCAATTTGGTTTTCGCAAAAAACACAATACAAAACTTGCCTTTGCCGATTTGATCTCTGATGTAATGGAAAAACTTGACAATGGTTTCATAACTTTTCGAATTTTTATTGACCCTGGAAAGGCTTTTGATACGATTAATCGTGATATTATGTTAATCACATTACACTATTATGGTATAAGGGGATTGCCTTTACACTGGTTTAAAAAATATCTTTCAAAACGTAGGCAACATTCAATATAAGCAATGTCTTTTCGTCATATAGGTCAGTTGAATGTGGAGTGCCACAAGGGTCTATTCTTGGCCCTATTTTATTATTGTTATATGTAAACGATCTCGTAAATTCCACTGATACATTCGATTTTCTACTACTAGTATTTGTCGAAATGTGTTCAAATGTATTAAAAATACAAGTGACATCAACCTTGACCAGAATAATAATGACTTCCAAAAGGCTTGTGACTGGTGCAGTGCAAACAAGCTCACTGTTAATGTAGAAAAAACAAATTTTTATGATAATTAAAAACACTAGAGGCTGGTAAATACAGACGGCAGCTTGAGTGTTGATGGAAATCTGTTAGCGAGTGTATCGTCATCAATTTATCTTTGGGTAATTTTATAGACCAGCATATGACTTGGAAGACTCACATTGATAAAATTAGGAAATTAATCGCCCCAATAGTAGGCATTATTTTTAAAAGTCGTAATCGCCCCAATAGTATGCTTTCTAAAATTCGTCATATTGTCCACAAAGAAATGTTGCTTTTGCTTTATAATTCCATGATTTTACCCCATATTTCTTACTATATTGAGATTTTTTGTTGAATGCATTTAGTTCTTTACCCCAACCTATCCTAATTTACAGAAAACAAGTCATCGTTGATGACACAGTCCCCGCTTGTCCATTTTGTTATAATCTTTGGTGTCTAGGTAGCTGTAGTCTAGGTAGCTGTGGAATGACATTGATGCAACGGGTGCATCAGGCCTGTGACTTGCATAATAAAGTAATCTGAGGAACGTTCAATAAATGACTCATCTCTGCCGGTAATGACCACTCAAGGAACTTTTGATTACATCACACATAACGATGCCCTTACTGCCTCCAGTGTCGTGATTGGCACATACTATACACATGGTTTGGTGGAATTTTCGAAATGGTATGGGATCGGGTATGTTGTTGTAATCAGCCATTTCGGATCATATAATGAAACAAATTAATGTGCACAAGAATGCAGCCATAGTACTTTATCCTCGTATCACGTTTGAACAAAATCAGTCCATCGAGGGACAGTGACCTATGTTTATGTTTCAAAGACATAAAAAAATCACACCAAAATTTAAATCAAATGGCTGTCTATTGACCATATGGATCATAGCACAAAATTAGTAGACATGCATATGTATGCCATAGCACTCTATCTTTGTACCAAGTCTCAACAACATTGAGTAAAGAATATTTGCATATGATTAAGCCTAAAAGACATGAAAAAATCCAAAAATGACCATCTGACAGCGATATTGGAAAAAAATGACAATCTGGCAGCCATATTGGAACATGTCACGAAGTAAATTGACATGTGCGATCTTTGTGCCAAGTTTGGACAAAATGGGTGTGATGACCTTTGAATTATGATTGAAAGACATGCAAAATTCCAACAAAATGGCAGTTCTGCAGCCATATTGGATCCTATCCCAAGCTTAATTGATACATGCATATGTATGCCATAGTGCTCTGCCTTTGTGCCAAGTTTGAACCAAATCGGTTCAGGGATGTTTGAGTTATGGTTCAAAGACATGAAAAAATCGCAAAAAAATGGCCGCCTGTTGGCCATATTGGATCATATCACAAAATAAATTGGTGTTCATATGAAGGGCATAATGTTTTGCTTTTGTGCCAAATTTGAACAGAATCGGTTCAAGGATGTCTGAGTTATGGTTCAAAGACATAAAAAATCGCAACAAAATGGCCGCCTCACGCCCATATTGGATCGTATCGCAATATAATTCGACATGCATATGTAGGACATAGTGTTATGCCTTTGTGTCAAGTTTGAACAGAATCGGTTCAAGGATCTTTGAGTTATGGTTCAAAGACACGAAAAATCGCACACAAAATGGCCGCCTCGTGGCCATATTGAATTGTATCACAAAATAATTTGACATGCATATGTAGGCCATAGTGTTATACCTTTGTGGCAAGTTTGAACAGAATCTGTTCAAGGATGTCTGAGTTATGGTCCAAAGACATGAAAAATCGCAACAAAATGGCCGCCACGCGCCCATATTGGATCATATCGCAAAATAATTTGATATGGATATGAAAGCCATAGTGTTATGCCTTTGTGCCAAGTTTGAACAGAATGTGCTCAAGGATGTCTGAGTTATGGTCCAAAGACATGAAAAATCGCAACAAAATGGCCGCCACGCGCCCATATTGAAACATATCGCGAATTAATTTGACATGGATATGAAGGGCATAATGTTATGCCTTTGTGCCCAGTTTGAGCAGAATGTGCTCAAGGATGTCTGAGTTATGGTCCAAAGACATGAAAAATCGCAATAAAATGGCTGCCTCGCGCCCATATTGGATCGTATCACAAAATAAATCAACGTGCATCTGTAGGTCATAGTGCTATGCCTTTGTGCCAAGTTTGAACAAAATCAGTTAAGCAGTGTCTGAGAAACTGTTGATGACGGACGGACGGACGGACGGACGGACGGACGGACGGACACACGGACGGGACCCAATCTATAAGTCCCCGCCGGACTTCGTCCGCGGGGACTAAAAAGTCCGCGTTATAACATTCTCTGCTGCTCAAGCTCACACTGCCCCTCTATTTCAGCAACTGGTAATTTTCAATTCTATAAGCAATGTGAATTCAATACTTATACTTTTATCTTTGAACTGAAAAATAATTATTTCTCACTTTCGGTATAACTTTACCTCGATCAAGCGCCTCAGATGATTCAACACGTCTTAAAACTGGTGAAAACTTCTATATTCCTTAAGTTAATCTTACTTTGAGTCAACACAACTGAAATATGCCACAACTATGATATGGAATAAAGTTCCAGATTCTATAAAAAATTTAAGTGAAAGAACGCATTTCAAATGTCAGTTAAAGGATTGGCTACTTGTCTGTTGATATTACTTTTCCCCAAAAGTCGTGGGGTTTTTTGGTCACGTCATCTTGTTGTTTTCCGAACTGTGTCTCATATTATTTTGTTTCTCGTTATATAGTTTTGATCTGTACTTGATTTGATATATAGTTTGCAATTATTGCTACACCTTTTCTGTCCATTTCCGCAGATGTACACCTTATGTAATCTATATAGTACAAATATTAGGGGTCACAAATCGACTAGTTAAGAAGAACTGTATCGTGGTCCCCGCTAGGAACACCTGCTAAATTATAGAACATGAATTTAGCTATTGTACCAATGTCTCTATGTGTTTTTCCATGTGTTTTTGAGTTAATGTAAGTTTATATTTCAAGCGAAATAAACTGAATAAATGAACGTATGAAGGAAGTTTCATCACATTTGAGTCTGTATTTATTAAAAATGTCACCGGAATTATGAAAGTTAATGAGATATGTAAATTAGCAAGTAATTGACACAATGCTGACAAATGTCTTCGCGTGCTATTAAAGTTCTGTGTGACCAATATGTGTACAAAGTTAAATCTAACTTGGTGCAGTCTCTTAAGAAACGCCACTCTTTTTCGAAAATCACTAATTATGCAAATTAGCGCCACACCCAAAACAATGGCCGTGCCTAGTAGGCCAAAGTGCATTATCCTTGTACCAAGTTTGAAAGGAATTTACTCGGGCATGTCTGAGATATCTGTGTGGACGGACGGACGGACGCATGAAACCAAAACAATAAGTCCCCTGGACTTCGTCAGGGGGACTGAAAAGTCTGAAGTGGTCAACGCCCTGGTTCTCGCCTCAATTTCAATAAACTAGCCCCATATGGCCGATGGGCGCACTAACTCAAACACAGGTAAATTAGGTTGAGGCGTCCTTACAATGTACCCAGTTCGTTATGAAATCCTTATGACCTTTGAAAGGTCATAAGTTTTAAAAGTTTCATTTGCCCTGTGGATCGACTGCTTACAGTCAAAGATAGCATTCACAGATTCGTGTAGAAAACAAGGTCAAAATAATTGCGTTTATCTTCTAAAGTAGGGAGATATAAGTCATATAATCGAAAGTTATGTTTTGTATATAACACAGACGATAAATTAAAAGGATATCAGTTGATAAAAGTTATAATTTCAAAATTTTAAAACTATTTGCCTCGTACAAAACGTTTTATCAATGAATAGCACATGAGTATAAAACATAAAGAAAACCTTAAGCTATTCCTATGAGTTTTAACAAAAATGAATTTACAATATTGTAACATACAAAATGATTACATTGACATAAAAGTTTAAGAGATTCATTTGTTCTGCCATTAACTACAATGACATAAAAATTTAACAGATTCATTCGTTCTGCCATTAAATAGTCTGGTCTGACAGATGGTTTGATTCTAACAGAGGAACTTGATTTGTTAGTTTCAGGCCAACCTTTCAGCAAAGATAAGAACAACGAAACTTTCATCATAATCAGACAACTTCAAACTTTTCTCTTCTTTAGTTATAAAAAGAATATCCAAAATGAAACATTTCTTGTCCATGACAACGAACCTCTTTTAGTGACAAATGTGTATTAACATCTCAATGTGGTTTCAAGTAGGTTCAGGAGATATATTATAGAGTCACTTGAGGGTCTTATAAGTACTGAGCAGAAATTTGGATAGCGACTACAATTATGCACATCAAATTTCAGCTCGACTGATGTTGTTTTTCAGAAATTATACATTTACCCACAGACAGATGGGCTGACAGAAAGACAGTTCAAATATTAAAGTAAGGGCTGGAGGTAAAACTTAGCTTTTTATTAGGGCAAGAGAGTTACAGATACGGCATCAATTGTAAGTAAAGTGAAATATTAAAAGTCTTATGAGTATAAAGGCGGTTACAAGTAATAGTAGTGTCCTGGCACATACAATTTGTGAAAATTCATCAAACTGGTGTATTCACCACAGGAAAATTTTAGCTGGCTCCGAGACATTTTTTACGATACTTGAGGATTCTTATACAAATATGCGAAGTTGTCAGAGGAAGTGAAAATTTTTAAAGTAAACAATCATATCTTCATGATGACAAAATGAAAATTGATAAATTAAGCATACCTGAAAGGAGAAGTGAGGAGGAATAATGCATTTTGTCATCGAGTTTTAATAGAAAAACGGGAGAAAGTGGATGTCAGTGCTTCTTTTGCTTCCCCTGGCTTAATTATTGTGTGATACGAATTAGTTCACAGAAGTCCTGAAGACTGTGCCTTCACAACGAACTCAAAACTATGACTTGTTATGAAAAAAAAGTGTCAATGACACTGTGCTCCCATTTTACAGAAATACTAAGTACTAGTACACACATGACATTGCATTCTTACACGTTAATTACTAAGAAAATTCCATTGCAAGTCCAAACTAATCTTATACCCCAGCAATATGAAATGCTCCATCTCATAATGACTTTTACACATCTGACAGAAAACAACCCTAGGATCAAGACTACCATGTTTTAAAGCAATCCAACAAATACTTTGGGAGAAAATGATTTTTTGACAAAAAATGGGAAAAACTGCACCAAAAATAAAAATATGAAAATTTCACCAGAATGTGAACGAATCTGACAAAGGCCAACCTTGGGATCATACATTCAAGTTTTTAAGGCAATTGAATGAGCGCTGTCAGAAAAGACGATTTTTTGACCAAAAACGGGAAAATTGTCAAAAAAATACCACTTTCAACATTTCTCCACAACTTGAAGAAATGTAACTAAAGTCACTATAAAGAGCCTGCATACCATGTTTCAACCAAATCTGGCCAGTGGTTACAGAGTTTGAGCAATTTGCAGGATTTTTCCTTTTTTTCCCTCATTTGCATATTTTTTAACAAATTTACATCTCCATCCCCGGGTGCACCTGTCCACCAAATACTAAGATGGTAGGTGCTGCGGTTTAGGAGTTTTAAATGTGGACGGACATACATCCGCACATACTAACATACATACATACCGGTACATACATACATACATACATACATACATACATACATACATACATACATACATACATACATACATACATACATACATGCATACATACATACATACATATATATATACATACAGACAGACAGATAGACATGCATACATACATACATTTATTTTTACAGCTTTTAACCTCCAATAGCCGCCCAACCCATCAATATCAGCTTGTTCAACTTGATACTACTGCTTATAATAATATAAACAAGAGTTAATTACATTCTTATTAAAGTAAACATGCCTTGCTTATGAAGATTACGTCATAAAAAAAACAGCATATCTGTCAGGTTATAAAGAATCTTCAGCTGGCTACCGGTGCGGTTTAGATTTTGTCACAGAATGTCTTGATGCTTGGTCCGAGGAAACTGCTACGCAAAATGAAGAAAAAAATCAGATTGTGTGGAACAACAAAAATATACTCTTAGGGGGTAAATCAGTCTATTTCAGAGAATTTGCTTCGAAAGGAATTTTGAGAATCTCTGATCTCTTCGATATGGACAAAGCAAAACCATGGCCAATAATTGAAGGGGCACATTTCTCCTTGTTACACAAACTTAAGTGGATCGGTCTAATCTCCGCCATTCCAGGCGATCTTAAACAAAAAGAAAATGGAGTAGACGATATTCACATTCTGATAAACGAGACACCAAATGTATTAGAGGGCCTATCAAGACACATTATTAAGAATGAATTGACAAGCAGGATCTTTACCGCACCGGCGAGCCAAGCAAAACTGGAAGAAGTTTTGAATTCAGGTACTCTGGATTGGAAAAAAATGTATAAATTAATGCTGAAGATGACCATCGACAGCAAAATGAGGGAATTCCAATTTAAATTACTACATAATATTCTTTATACCAATGAAAAACTTCACATACTAAATCCCAATAAATTTCCAATCCCTCTGTGTACATTCTGCATGAACGAAGTTGAAAGCTATGAACATTTATTTTATGCATGCTCATTTTCAGTGTCCTTTGGAGGAATCTATTACTTTATTGGGGAGACGCTCTAGAGTTGAGCTCACCACCAAGCACAGCAACTCTGCTTGGTTATTTCAGATCCAAATGAATCTCTGTTAGTTAACTTTATTAGTTTACTTGTGAGAAAACACACCTATTACTGTAAAATGAACGGTGTTAAGCCAAGTTTTGCAGGATTGGTGTCTTTCATACGACGGATATATCAGATAGAAAACTTCATTGCAAAAAAGAATAACAAGATGACAGTGCACTTGGAAAAGTGGTCTCCTATATTATTATTTGTGCGATAATTGATGTATTTACAGAGAAAAACTAGTACACTAGCATAAAGAATTGTAACATTATAAGGAAAATACCCAATAAAATTCTTTAAATAAAAAAAAAAAAACATCTTCAGCTGGTTATGTTTATCAGTATTTTCATCCTAGTAACCAAGCACATTTTAACTTTCAAAGTAACATTGCAAGTAAGTTCTGTTGAATAAGTTGAGACTGTACGTACTCAGAGAAAGCACACTGAAGAGACAAATGTTTGCAACTTAAGAAGTTCAAGGTCATCAAAAGCCTTATAAGGAATCATGAAACTTTTTCATTGCACTGTTTATACAGATTGCATAAGTGCTATAAATAGAACATGAGGAATCTTATAGCCCAGCTTTACCATAAAAGCCCTATCGCTTTTACCACTCTTATAATTGACCACTCTATTTTTTCCTCAAAATGTAATTTTATTTTTTTATCCTTATCAAGTTGACCACAAATGGAAATCGGAACTTTTTCTATCTCTCTTTATATAGCCAACCTATCATGACAAACTATTATGAGCAATTTCTTTTAAATAACATACAGAGAATAATACTTGACGGCACAGAATATGTCAAAGTTGGGAATCAGGAAAGTTGCCTTTACATGTTTTAATCATCCAAGATGGTAAACATTTCACTATGAACTGTCGAAAAGCCTGAAACGCATTGCTGACCTTCACCGGCTGCAATATTTATATCTCAACTTCAACAAATTATTTGGACATATTCCTCCACATGTCTTCGCATCAGTTCCTTCCCTTGTAGAACTAGATCTCACACAACGATTTTATATCTATAAATCATAACAGTTCCACTTCCCTTCCAAACCTAATGACTTAAGATCTGTCTAACAACAATTTTGTACACTTGTACTTCATGTTTGGTAAGGTGTTGTACAGTCCCTTAGCACTTCCTGAATGTCTGAAACGACTGACATTAGATTGTTTACCTCCATATTCTTTAGACTTAATAAAATTTCCATCACTTGAGTAATTCAAAATTTCTTGTCCTCAAAAGCTGAGGAGTTCCCCATTTAGGAGAAACAGAAAGACCGCAGTAAACTTTAACGCTCTACTAAAAGTCAATCTGCCCAAGCTTCAGACAATTGATATTGCAGGAACAAACATTTTCACAACAGCAAAATAGGACCTGGTTACTTTTATTTACCTGAATTTAAAGGTTATGATGATGAATGTCTTGATTTCAATGAGGACTGGCTTAGCAAACACAAAAATCATACAACCTTTGAGAATGTGAAAACTCTTAAATTACATGACAGTACCTGGTCACAGGGTGAGCAAGAACTGTTGAGTCTATTAAAGTTGTTTCCAAACCTTGAGGAGCTATCTCTGAAAGCCTTTGATACATTTGAAAACATGGATGTAATTCCAGACACACTCATGAATCTCAAATCTTTGGATATTAGTTCATATCAAATTACAAAGATTAACACTGACCTACTGAAATCCTACCTAATCTGAAGACTTTGACAATGCATCAAAATCCGTCCTCTTGCTCAAAATGTGAAATGAGTAGTTTTGTGCAATGGCTTAAAAATGACAAAAGACTTTTTATACCAGTTGTTCCTGAGTGTGTTACAGCTCCAGATATAGATGGAGTTTCTGTGCTGGAACTAGAATTTGGATGGGAATGTGACATGGCCTTTGTGGTGTCTGTTCCAATGGTATCCTCAATACTAATAGTAGTAAGGGAACGAGCACAATTAACGGCAGGGGGGGGGGGGGCTGGAAGAGAAAATATGTGGTGTATATATATTTTTAAAGCCCCCCCCCCCACTAACACCAGCAAAAATTTTAGTGGCCCCCATCACCGGCAACAAAATGTTTGTGGCCCCCCTCCCTAAAATAGAACGATTACATAGATACAAAGTAGTACACATATATATAATCCTTATAACTTTTAATATATGCTTTAGTGAAGAAAACAACATTCTTGCATTCTTGAAATAAATAATAACAAATAAATATATAAATACTAAACAAACAAAATAACATATGTTTAAGCTTTACTACTTGTAACACCTACAGCTACTTTTCAGTATTGTGTTGTGCTATTTTAATCTCAAAGAATGATGAAATTACTAAATACCTTATAAACAATCTACAAGTTCATTCAGTGCTGTTATAGTTGTTATAGTTGAAGCATTGATTTAGACATGAATTATTTTTAATGATGACAGTGTTCACTGCACATCTCCAAGTTAGTCTAACAAGCTCAATATTGTGCATTTCATCATACTCTGAGTATGATGAGTATTCTTGAAGAATTTTAGATAAGCTTTGCAGTTTATTCTGTAAGGAGGAAATTCTTTGATCATTATTGGAACTTTTGTATTTAAGAATTACAGGCAAATAATTTTGAACTTTTTGTTTTTCATTTCATTTGAAAGTTGGGAATCATGAAGTTTTGTTTAAGCTGCATATTTTTATGGAAGTCTGAGGGTTTCTTTTAATCTACCTTTTTATTTATTTATTTATTTATTTATTTATTTATTTATTTATTTATTTATTTATTTATTTATTTAGTTTCACTTTTTATGAGCGACCGATTTACTCCGAGTAATATTCTTCGGGGCTCACGCCAATAAATACAGCAAACATAAGTAAATAGGATAAAACAAAAAAAAACAAAAAAAGCAAAACAATTCTTTACAACGAAATGCGAGTCATTATAAAGTCTTTCAATAAACTTTTAAACTTATTTTCATTACATGCGAGTTTTACGTCAACTGGTAGGCAATTCCACGCTTCTGTCGCTCTATAATGGAATGTCCTTTTGCCAGCATTTAAAAAACAACGTGGACTGTAGAAATTTAACTGTGAAACTGACCGTGTATATAGGATACAAATTTACGTGACTTTGAGGAATAAATACATTACAGAGATAATGTGGAGCAGTATTTAAACATTTGTACACTGTGAGGGCGAGGAAGTAAAAAAATACGCTGCCTTACTGACATCACATTAAACGTTGAAAAAAGGTCAGCAGATGGATAATCATAGGGTAAATTAAACAAGACACGCAATGCTCTCTTTTGCAAAATGAAAACCTTATCCAAATTATATTTCGTAGTGTTCCCCCAAACAGTGATACAGTAATCAATCGAACTTTGGATTAAACCATAATATAACACGATACGATTATTAAGTGGGATAAATGGGCGAAGTCTGCGAATTAGACCAATCTGTTGACTTAGTTTCTTACATAGATTATCGACATGCTTGCTCAAGGATAACATTTCATCAAGAACCACTCCTAATACACAACCATGTCGTACACTAGATATTTCACAACCTCCCATCATTACAGATAAAGAACCGGCATTTCTGATACGACCCAACGTATGTGGAGTTGTTATAACAAGACACTTGGTTTTAGAAACATTAATACGCAAAGAATTAGAGGCTATCCAATTAGAAATTGGACGAATTTCAACATCTATTGTATCATTTTATATGGCCGTATTTCATGAAACTCGCGACATTAACCGTACAAATTATAAAAGAGTGGTGAATTAAAAATTATACACTAAGAAAAAAGTAAACAAGTACAAAGAATATTATTTAATTGACCACCCTTTCTTTGTCAACAGAATATCTGTGGACGTGGTCAGAAAGTTGTCTATCTGACTACTAAGTATGGTTATTGAACCATTATTTTTATTCGTGGGGATTTAGCCAAGTGATCTTGACTGTAAAGTCTTTGCTAGGTGACTTGATGCCAAATTTTATTAGTTTGAATTGATTTAGAATTTACTGACTTGTATTCTCATAACCACAGTTAATGTTAACTAGCCGAGTATTGGATATTTCAATATGCTAAGAGAAATACCTGTTAGAGTAATAGGTATACTGTGTCCAGGCATTCGTAATTTGAACAAAAGGAGGTATTATGATTCCTCCCTAATGTGGTAGCTCTCAGTCTTCATGTATTTCTGCTTTTTTCAATTAAAACATATATCTTTGCCGATAGCGGTTTGCAGGAATGTCAAAGGTTATATGGCAAACAAATTGCGACATCTTATCTGACATTAATGACTCACAAACTGATGTTTCCTTTATCATATCTCACTCAACATGCTTTATAATCCTGTAAAAATCTTGAAGTGAAACATAACAAGTTGTAAAATGGTATGCCCCATTAATCCTGAACTAGCAGAATTTGTAGACCCTACTTTAGACCAAGCTGCTGTAAACCATGCTCGAAAGGATGACACATATGCATACAGCTACAGTGCCTTTCACCAAGGTACCGTAACTCTGCGTATGAGACGGGCACAATCAACGTACAAAACGAACGATAAGCTCGGGTATCACAACACATTTGAAAGTCACCGACTCAATGATTAATTACAGTAAACCAGCATAGGGCAGCCACTCTGTCTAGACTGAGAGATACACTTGATCTACAATGTGTGGCTTTTTAGTTAGTTTCTGTTGAGAATACCTTCACCTCTTGAACACTTAGCTGAAATTGTAAAAGAAACAGTTACATTGTAGATCAAGTCTAGTCAACTGTTTATCTCTCAGACCAGACAGCGGCTGCCCCACGCTGGTTTACTGTATTTAATCGACGAGTCGGTGGCTTTGAAATGTGTCCGTGATACCCAAGCTAATCGTGTGTTTTGTACGTGGATTGTGTCCGTCTCATACGCTGAATTGCGGTACCTAGGTGAAACGCACTGTATTCGTAGGAAGTGTAAGAGTGTGAGAGTTAAACAATTTAAACAAACAACATCATAGCAGTATCGATCCGGATGTGAAGTTATACTGTTTCATAACATGTCCTAGACTTCTCACAGCCCCTCGCAGGCTACACCTCAGACCACATACCACCCTCAGCAGTTAAGCCGAGCAAAGCTCTGCTCAGCAGACGGCGAAGCTGGTGGGGGCTGTTAACACTAGTTTTTTAGATTTTATTTTCGATTTTTGATTGGCTGTGAAAACTCCACTCATACGTTTCCATTTTGCCTGCCATTGAACCAAGTTTCGAGACACATCTGTCTCATATGATATAACAAGGGATATCAGTGTTGATAGCATGCTGCTCAAATATTTTATGGGCTTGTATTACAGAATTGTTGAAACAGGTTCTAAATTTAGATAATTTGCTTTTATAGTCACGGGGGCGGATTGTCCATGGTTCAAAAGTTTGAAAGCGAAGCGTTGAAAACGCCAGTGCATTGACAAAAAATTAAATATCGAGAAGTTTCGAGATAAGCGATTAGAGGCTCTGTCATCATGTGCCAACAGCACAAAATTCAGTACATTTACTACAATACAACCTGTTTTTGACCTCTGAATGAATGAATGAATGAATGAATGAATAACTGATTGGTTATATGCACATGACTATGTGTTATAGACTCTAAGTTCTGACAGAATTACAAATTTAGTAAACAAGCACTGACAATGATTGCTGATGACTAGACAGTTGTCGATATTGACAGTACTTGACGGTTGACCCATCAAAATTGGTATGTTAACATGAGTATATTGCATACTTTTGGACTGTTAAAGTGTTAGGATGTTGTGTAAGAGAATTGGACCTTGACCTGTCTCACCATAGACCCTAATTTGGGATCAATGGTCTCACTCATGGACTGGTCAACATTTTCAAGACAATGTTATGCAATGTTTGTAGGCAAATGTTAAAGCAAAGACAGTTTGTTATCTTACCAATACTCAGTTGAGAAGGCAAGACTGGAGTATAGAAGGCTGAGAAGGACCGCCATTGAACAGACGACACATGTACAACATCACTGGCAAATTTAAAGTATCCACCTCCGAGAAGCAGTAACTGTAACGTAACTATGCACAGCTCTTTCAGTAGTGTTACTGTCGGGACTGTGATTAGGTAGACTTGTATGTGTAAAGCTCCTATGTTTAGATAAGGAAATGAGTTATTTGTCCTTCTTAAAGGCACAATAGCTGTATCTTTTAGCATTATTTTGTGATCTTACTTCCAAACTAAAACAAGTTCATGGGAATGTACTCATTGAGGGATGTTTATACAAGTATAATAAACTGTCCACTGGGACTACAAGTGCAATTTTGAGCAAGATAAATAATAAATGTTTGCCCAAAGAAAAATGGTGCCCTCATACAAATAAAGCAAAATCACTGTACGGTGTGCATATATGCATTTGAATCTTCACAGAAACAACAGAGTAGTCCAATATAATGCATAGTGCTGAATGTTTTCTTCTGGGACATCATATTCTTTGTTTTTTGTAGTATTATCAGTTTTTAAAAATGGCGGGAAATCGAAATAACGGTTAAAATTTAAATTTACTTGTCCAATTTTCAGATGTAAAAGACCGTATCCTTTAAATTTGAAGAATTAAAGAAAACCAGAGAAAATAGAAAGCCTTTTTCAGGTCAACAAATTTCACGAGTTAAAGCTACAGGGGTCTTCAAGTTAAGTGATTAACTTCACAGCTGCATTATGCTTACGTTTGATAGATAGGGTGGAAAGAAAGCCTCTAGTAACATTTGACCAAAACCCTACCTACACGTAGCCAATCAGAAAAATCGAAAACAAAGTCGAAAAAACGAGTGTTAATAGCCCCTAGTTCTATATCCTTATATGGAAGAAGAGTCCTCCAAAGGTAGGGCCTATATAAATGTTACCTTACCTTGCCATGAAATACTTATCACGGCCACCAAAATAACGTTTTTTATTAAAATAATATGTTAAAAGTACCTACATGTAAATAAAAGATACACTTTCTGTCCTTTGGTCATCATTCTCCTGTTGCAGATGAACAATAATATCGAAGGAGTAATTTTCTAAGATGCATTTGCCATCGGACACGCAACCATAATAAATGTGTAGAAATTTAATATTATTGCAAACATCACAAGGCAAAGTTCACATTGACTTTTAAAGCCGTGGTAGTATAAAACATAACTTTGTTTTGCGCATCTCTCTCAACCACTCTATGGATTATAAGAAAATAATAACGAAGTACAATTTTGATGTATTTTAAACAAAAAAGTGGCATACAGGCTGTCTGACAAAAAGAATGATAGAATCAATTCAATACATTGAACTTTGCAAATACTACTAAAATTTACTAAATTGGCAGAGTTGATTTTGTACTTACAAATTAGATTCCTTTTCTGATGGTAAATGTTAGTAAATGTCCCTCTTTTCTTTCAGCAGAGTCTGTACTGATAATAACATACACAAATGAAAAATCAGGATTCATATGATGTGAAGAGTTGAACTGCATTATCATTGCAATAAGTCAGTACGTGTTAAAACTTTGTTGCCACCATATTGAACTTTAGATTCTCTGCTTCATGAAAATATAGAGTATATACGGCTTGGATTTCACGTCATCATTGATAAAAAAATATTGCTCTGAAAAAGTTTGTTGGTTAGGTGCAATGCTATCTCAATGACCTTCCTTTCTATGATACTAGTGCTGGTAACACCAAAGACAAAATGAATTTGCAGACAACTGAAAAAAGATCGGCGGTTTTGATTAGAATTTGTCCTCAGACCACAGGCGACCCAATAGGTTCTGAGTTTTTCACACTGTTTTCTCTATCATTTTCTCTTCTTTCTTCATGCTCTGAATGATCGGAATAAATACAATAAATGGTTTATATAACCTAACCTTGCCTCTGTGACTCTTTATTTATTTTACACTCCATTACAAGGACGTATATCTCTCATACACACATGCTGTAATTAATTAGTCAACACAACTAATTATGCTAATCCGTGGACTTATCAGAGGTTGGTCAACATCGGAAAGATAGTGATGTTAATGAAAAAGGGGAAGGTATGAAGATCTTGGGAAACATGTCCCGAGGACGTCCGTAAACCTAGTGGACGCTTATATATTCATGATATGCGCAAACAAACACTGCTCATTATTCAAAAATAAACGGGGAAGTTAGATCGAAAGGAACGCTGGAAACGCGCATGCTTTTCGTTGCCAAGCGCCAAATTCTAACATAACTAAGCAGACATGGTCCTGCTCCATGTAACAAATGCCACCCAGAAAGTATCGACCGACCAAGCAGAAAAAGATCGCCGGAGTTGCCGTTTCATGAGTTTTTCAACAAAATTATATAGATGTATGCTTCACGTCGTCGTTTTCTGCGAGTGTATATACCGAGTATAATTTAGCCTACAAACCGCGTCGTGATTCAAGGCACAATGGTGACACATTAGCAGGAGCACACACTTGAGAATTTTGGCCAGCACTCTGAATTTTTTAAACCAGTCACCTTCATTTCTCTGCACTCTGCACTCCATGTCTACCGGTAACATATCGTTATTTTCTGTCTCAAAGTATGTACCAGCAATAGGCATTTGACGTTAAAGTCGGTTGTTTTCTGGTATACGGTAGAAACCAAGCTCATGACTAGAATGACTAGAGTCGCCGGTTACTTTTTTTGCATAATAAAAGAGAGATGGTCGCTACATGGAGCTAGTTTCTAGCTCCATGGTCGCTACTAGTCTAAGGAATTCATCGATTTTCAATCGTGCCTTATGCTGTTAGCAAAATTCCCGAAAGAAGCGGCGCACGGGCTATAAAACTTCGTTTGTGACTATTAGGCTAGCTTTGGGTCCATAGCTGGGCAGATCGTCCATCGCTGTGGTGTTTTCGGACGGGATTTCTGCCTTTTACGGCTGGTTTTGACTTTAACGTCACCACCACAGCCATGGGAACGTCCATGTTCTGCCCGACAGCATGCACGCTTGTCGCAACTTTGTTTGTCGATATTTCGAAAATTTTCCAACCAAATTGCCATCACTCATCGACAACATGGTTATTAGGGGCCTACCACTACCAGAAATCCGCTCAAAAATCACCAAACTATCGCAGTTTTTCCTGCTTTTTCCGACATGACTACTCGCAGACCGTTCTTTTTCTGGCGTACAAGCGATTGACGAGGCTCAGAGCAGCCCGTCACTAAAGTCACCTGAGCGGTGACCTCGCAACATCGAAACACAAACTGACATCACCGATGATGTCGGCCACTACGTTAAGAAGCCTGTGAGAATTTTTACCAGCACTGTGAATTTTTTAAACCAGTCACCGTCATTTCTATTCACTCGCTATTATCTCCATGTCTGCCGGTAACATATCGTTATGGAGAAGTTTAGTTACACGTAATTACGTTCCATCATCAGCTGATCAGTGATAACCATACGTCGCGTACGTGTAGAACATATACGTTCGGAACGGCAAACAACACCTCTACACATACAAAATGTAGTCATAATTACGTGTAGTATTTTTTAGATTATTCTTGATGATTTCCGCGAATTTAGACAAGAAACCTTGTAAACTATCATGGAAAACATCTTTGATATCATAATATTTCGTAGAGTTTGCACCAGCGCAAGAAGTACTTGCTATATGATTTCCTTACATGAACGAAATGTTGTTGTCTCATTCCACTTGTTGTCTGACGCCGCCCCAAAGAGTTCTCCAAACCATATAAAAAACTGTATCAAAGAAAATCGGCTGATTTAATTCGAGGATACGAGCTAGAATATTCCTCATATAAAAATTAATGTTTCTTAAAACTTAAACGAATTTCTAATGTTTGTGAGAAAAAATACAGCAAAATTATCGAGAACGCACAGCTAAACTGAAAGGCAGACCACCGTCCGTACACCCACGGACGGCGGGCAGACAAAACCTTAGCAACACCACCCGATTGAGAGAACCACGCTTAACCACACGAACTTTGACCCTAGTCAAAATCAGACTTGTCCCTGGGAAATATGTTTACAAGTTTGCCCACATATAAACAACGAAAGGTCAAAGGTTCCAACTTCCGACTTCCTGCTTTACGGACGTCCTCATGCCATGAACTGCAGGCAAGGCACTGGCAGGGTTTGCACTGTTCGCGACCATTTAAACGTTTGAAATAAGAGTAGCTGGCTCTCCTCGGCCATCGAAATACATTGGCTGCAGTAGATTTTGGATAAAAGGTCATGACTGGCCGCAATTTGGCAATTTCTGGACACATTTCAGGAGAGCTTCTTACCTTCCAGTTTTAGTAACCATTACTATCTTTCGCGATGTTGACCAACCCGTAAAATCCCTGATAAGTCCACGGATTAGCATAATTAGTTGTGTTGACTAATTAATTACAGCATGTGTGTATGAGAGATATACGTCCTTGTAATGGAGTGTAAAATAAAAAAAAGAGTCACAGAGGCTAGGTTAGGTTATATAAACATTTATTGTATTTATTCCGATCATTCAGAGCATGAAGAAAGAAGAGAAAATGATAGAGAAAACAGTGTGAAAAACTCAGAACCTATTGGGTCGCCTGTGCTCAGACAAGAGCAGTTGAATTGGAAAGAATCTGCAAAAATAACTTGCACTTGTTCTAAGAGTTGATCATCTAAGAAGAAAAATGCATTTCTGCAAACAGAATTGATATTTTAAAAGTTACCACAGATTTTTCAAAAATTGTCACCTGTTTTCTAAGGAGGCTGATACGCAGATGTAATCAAATATACTAAGATGTTGAACCAACTCACAGAGACCAACACCTCCTGCATGTGGACATACAGGGACTGTCAACAGATGACAAGAGTTTGGTGTTAAGGTGAAGATTTTGACATGATTCAATTTGGTGAAAGCATTCAATTCTCGGTATCTGAAGTACAATTTTGCCACCTAAGCGAGTCTTAAAAGTCTCAGGCTGTTTACCATTTTTTCAACATGGTGGATTTCTACTGGTAAAATACGTAAGACACTGACGGCAATTAAAGTTTTAAGTTATACAGGAATTGCATACAAAAAAAGCCAAACAAGTTGAGTAGATGCTAGTTTTACAAACAAACAGAACTTTTGCCATGAAATCATTGACATCTGTATTAAAGGAATTTATTGGATCACATTTCTCTCTCCTGCTGTGATAAGAAGTCTGCTTTTTACTAACAATGCATTGCAATATCCTGTTGTTCTGATCTATTGTTTTAGCATTATTTCAATTTGTCAGAATGCATAAGGTGATAAAATTATAAAATTGTTTCCTTTCTATATGCTCACATACTTACTTCCAAATTTCTTTGCCATGAGGATAATTGCTAAGTTTTCATTAACACCGCCAACTCGACATGAATCAATCTGACAAAATTGTATAGCTTTTGCTTGTAGCAGTTGTTTGAAGTTGACTCTGTTTTGAGCATGCTTTCCTGTTGCTATACCTATACCAATCTTATTCAATGCCTGCATTATGGAAAAAGACTTTCAGATACTGTAAGGTTATCAACCACACATTTGTTCTGGATTACTTGTCACAAGCTCACCCTTTACTTCCCTGCACAAAGGTTCACCAACACTAGGAAACATTTCTTCACCTTGGTTTGCCCCAAGCCCATTGTTATCAATGACGACTATGCAGACCTGTTCCATGGGAATAAACCTGAAAAGGTAGATGACAAAATAGGGATGTATCAAAGTGTGTCGGTTATAAGGCTAAAGCCATATCACTTCTTCATGTCAATAGACAGGTAATTAGACGAGTTCACCAGCCTGTTGGTATTCCGCTATGGTTCTGTACAGATCACAGACTTAATTGATTGTCCTACTCTCTCCTTTATATTCCATCTGCACCTGCTTATGGTGTTTACTTGTCTCAACTTCTCAGGCATGGTATGGCTTGTTATTCCGACGCTGATTTTCAACTGAGACACAGCTCATTGGCATCAACATTACTGAGACAAGGATACACAACAAAAAGACTCGTTAGAACTTTCAAAAAGTTCTACGGTCGATATGACGACATGTAGCCAAATATGGCACCTCGGTCACTCAATGATTAACGACAGCTTTCCCGGCTTTGACTTACAGTGATTCATATCCTGTATCATTTCATACAATATTTAGACAAATTTGGGACCAATCCTGACGGGTGTAGCATACTAGCAGGGTACGCTTACCCATCCGGACACCTGGTACCACCAATAACTATCAGTGGTTCAGGATGGTCCTACTTAAATTTGTAAATCACAATTGTACCATGGACCTGGTAATATATTACCTTGAATGGAAAAATAATCGCAATCATACCAATCCATAATCAAATAACACTAGGTCAAAATTTGTAAGACAATAGTTGTAAACATAGAAACAAAAAAACACAGAACAGACAGTAAATAGACGGTACACAAACAAAGTCAAATTCATGAAAGAAAGATATATGGACCTCTGGCCAAAAGACCAAGAAGTGATGTCAGGTGTTTCGAAAATAGTAAGCGCATCCTGCCCCACATGTGGCACCCGCCATATATCAATCTGTAAGTCAGATATGTAGTGGTCACTAACTAAGGCCCAATGTCACCGATGCCATCAGTGATCATTTGTCGAAGAGAGATATTGTATTTATCTACCAGCTTGCGATACCTGCCAAAAAAGCGTTTGAATGTAGAGACAAGTCTTGCTCTGGTGTAACCTTGATTTAACGGTTTGTAAGAGAGATGGCCATGTCTCTCTACAAAATCACCATATGAACTGCATGCTCTTGCATATCGAATAAGCTGGGAAACGTATACCCCATAAGCAGGTGAGAGTGGAATATTACTGATGAGGTGTGGAAAATTGATTATACTAAAGTTGAAATCATCTCTCTTGTCATATAGCCTAGTAGAAAGGTGACCATTAGAGTCAAATTCAAGTAAAATGTCCAGATATGAAGCAGAAGAGGCCGTTTCTGTAGTTTCTTTAATCTCCAATTCTGGAGGATAAATCATAGCGAGATAGTTACTGAATTCAGAGTTATTCAATGAAATAACATCGTCTATGTATCTAAATGTAAGGTTGAAAGTACGAGCTACAGAGACCTTTTTCTGCTTGATAAGGTTCTGGATAAATTCTGCCTCGTAGGAGAACAGAAATAAGTCGGCAAGTAAGGGAGCACAGTTAGTGCCCATGGGAATTCCTATACACTGTTGGAAAATGTGTCCTCCAAATTCAACAAATATGTTGTCAATGAGGAAATCAAGCACACTGATAATGTCTTTCTCGGTATAAAACACTTTAGCGTTAGTAATATTTTTAACAAAATATGTAGAATTATACCCTAATACCACATATTTGTAACGGCGTGAACCGTTTTTGTAGAAAAATGCTTGGTTGATAATGTTTTTCAAGCGTTCTTTCAATTTATCATGTGGTATTGTGGTATACAATGTTAAAAAATCGAAAGTTTTAATAGATGTTATTTTTGAAACAGATCTTGATTTCAAATTTTCCAAGAGTTCCTTCGAATTTTTTAATATCCACATTTGATTTATACCACTCCGAGAAAAGACAACATCACAGTATGCCTGAAGTCCCTGTTTAACAGTACAAAGAACAGAAGTCAGTATCTTCGATAACTCTGTTGTTGAACATTTTGAAGATCCTGCGATAAACCTAGCTTTGTAAGGTGTTTTGTGGAGCTTTGGTATCCAGTATAAGCTAGGCAACTTATTATGGTCATCCTTTGTTGTAATACTAAAATTATCCATGAATGACTTATGGTTTGCCAAAATTTCAGATTTGTTGAACATTGATTGTCTGTAAGTGGAGTTGGTGGAGGTCTTAGTTACACCAAGTTCGTCTATAAGACATTCAAAATAAAACTTCTTACAGACGAATATAATGTTATTGGCAGCTTATGATTATTATGAAATGATTATTGGACCAGTATAATGCCATATTTGTATTAAGGTGAAGGGCGACGAATTCGGACGCGCACACGCTTTAGAACGTTTTCTGCGCAGATTTAACTCCAGCCTGCCGCAAATGGGTTATTTTGTAGCGCATGTATTTAACATCACCTGTCATTGTTGAAATTGCGCTTTTACTAATTTTTTGACCCAGTGTCTTAGAAATACATGTGACCTATAACCTTGTCATATTTTGACCCCCTAGGAAGCTGGTTTTTATTCAATATGAGTGAAAAATTAACATTTCTCTCCCATTTATATGGCGCAAATTACCCATTCACCTGGAGATATTGTAAAAAGTAGCGTGGTGACACCCTTTTATTAAAAGTGCAAACTAAATGGTATTATGTCAGGAGTTTTTCGCCAAGTTTGGTCAAAATGACACCATTCAAAGCGACAGGAAGAAAGTTCGAAAATTATGTAGTGATTTAATTTTGATATTGTCATTTTGTAATCGATACTAATGTTAAAATTTCTTCACAAACATCATGAAAACTATACATTCGATAGATATGAATCTTAAGTCTTGGTATTTATTAAAATTAACTCATTTGCTAAGCGTTTTGTAATTGCTTTCTTTAGTTTAAGAGAATTATATCATTTTATTTATTTCTAACGACGCCATTTTAACGTCCGTTTCCATGGAAACGAGCGTGGTGACCCCATTTTTTATTTCATTTTTGCACTTGCACAACTTCCAAGGATATTTGTGCAAAGTTTCAAGAAAATGACACCATAACTTAATTTTGACGTAATTCGTAGTACTTCACCTTAAGCATGTTTTTTTCACTTTTATATGTATTGCTGTAGGCCTTGTTCCTGCATACATTTATGTTAGAGGTTCGCTGACTATGAGGTTAAACATTGACGTAACTCTCGCAACAATAAGGAGACAAGACTTTAACATTTATTGCTGATTCACTCAGTTAAGACATCAATAAACTTAACAATCTTCGGATTTTAAAGAGGCACTCCTACTTGGTAACATTTTAAAAACACATTTTTTTAATCAATAAAAACTTGTCATTTCCCGAGCGTATTTTTCACATCCCGAAGTTTTACGATCGTTTCTGATTTTGACCCGAAATTCTCCGAAGGTTTGTTGTTGTGCTGATTGACGATATTCAAGGGAGTCTACAATAAGTTCGAACGACGCAATTTTACCTCCCACTGCGAAGACTTTATATACAGCATTATGCCTTCACTTTATGTAAGTTTTTTTAAAACTTTTTCTTAGTGTTTGTCGTTTTCATTATTTTCAGTCAATTTTATTATATTTTTAACTAATACCACATAGATATCACTTTTTAGGTGTAAAATATTAGCCGACTCTGATGACTACATTTTGTCGTCTTCCACACGGATACGCGTGGTTCGATACATAGCGGCCGCCACGTGGTATGCGTCTATGCATACCTTGCGGCAGCCGCTCAACCGCACGTAACCAAGCTATATATATGCGAATTCTTGTGGAAACAGCAAACTTTGTTTTCCGTTTTTTCGCCAAGTCAGTTAGACTCAGCTTTCTCCCACGGGGCATGACCGATCACCGACGCGAGTAGTACTGTGGCGTACAACAGCGTCAGCGTAGACTCGTACTCCATAGCTTAGTTGACAATGGCACCAGTGCCGAACGTTCGATGTTCGGAAGCTGAATTTAGGTGGGCCACCGGAATTCAAACTTTTACTTTTTTGAGGACATGTTTTTATCGATATCGTGCGATCGGCGCGCAGTCGCCACGTCAAATATCGACCATTGGCATTTAAAAAATGTGTTTTAAAAATGTTACCAAGTGGGAGGGCTTCTTTAACTGTAACATGGTAAATAATTTACTCTCCTTTCGTTGTATCGACTTCATGTGAATGAACAAACAAACATCAAAGATGAAAAAATAGTGCTGACCTTCGCTATTGTAGCATGTACAAAATATCATCAGGAGATGTTGGTTCCTCTATCCCCAGAGTTTGAACTCAGCCAATTCTTTTATGTAATCAATTGCTTCATTGACATCAAACCTTTGATTTGCGTCACTCATCTGAAAATAAAGTCAGCATTCTCACTGATATTTTATCAATCACAAAGCCTACAGGTTTTCAGATCAATGAACGTATTTTTTACATCAAGATATCAACTTTTCGATTTTAAGACTTGCAGTATTTGGGGTAGTGTACATGTAAATATTTGCAATTCAACGTAAAACTGCAATAAGGGACCAGGGTAACCAGGAGAGTTTTATAATTTCACAGAAGGCAAAGTGGGCTGAAAACAATATTTCCAAAATGATGTTTGATCGACTTAAGTTATCGGTATATAGATCTAAAAAAGAAACGACTTGTAGGCTATCATATACCTTAGCTGATTCAAGAAACAAAGAAAGAGAGTAAAAATGTAAATACAAGGAGTACTGTTTTGTTTTACCATCCAATCATCCTTCTCAGGCACATCTTCTTTTTCATTATGGAGGTTTGCGCTAACTTTGACCTTGAACTTTGTCCAGCCTTCCTCCAGGGCTTTTTGCATAACTGAATTTGATGCAATCGACAATTTGAAGATAAATAAAAAATCATACAAGCATTTAAACAGTAAAATTGGTCACCTTTATGAATAATTAATGTATGTTACATCGATGCAATATCATGTGACTGGCGGATTAAGTAGTAAAAGCAGTAACTTCTGATAATATCATTTTCTTTTCATTCTAAAGAACAAAAGATTTGTTTGTTTTTAAAATAGAAGTGATTAGCCTTACCATCACAATGCACTGTTTGCAATATGCAGTGTTATCATTCATAGACTGAAATTCAGTAGTCAAAAATAACACCCACATGTATATCGTTGCAACTATACAGGCTGTGTTTGAAGGCGAATGCTAAGCATCTTGAAAAAGTACTGGCTGCCTGGTGGCCGTATCAGATCATATCACAAAACAATTAAATCAACGTGCATATATATGCCATATTGTGTTTTCCTTGTGGCAAATTTGAAATGAATTAATTGGGCCTGGCATGCCAGAGATATCTGCATGGAGAGACAGAGGGAGGGAAAGAAGGATGGACAGAGGCCAACACTCCATCCTCGAGCTTCGCCCATGGGGACTTATAACAAAATTGTTACATATAAATATGACAGCAATGACACAAAATTTATTTGCAGATAAATTTGTACTGATAAATATTTGTCTGACAGACGGTTTTGATTCGTGCACAGGAATTTAATTTGTTAGCTGTAGGCCAACGTGGCAGCAAAGATAAGAACAATGGGACTTTCATCATGATCAGTCACCTGTCCAACTTCCCTTTTCTTTCACCCATATAGTCACTGAAAGCAATGTCCTAAATGAAAAAGTAATTGTCATTGAACTTCCTTCTGTGACAAATAAAACGTATAGCTTACTCTGACTCCTTTCTAGTACAGTTTTACTTCAGGGTTAAGGAGAGAGATTGACACTGATCCATTTATAGGTACCTTGTTCCACATGACAGATTCAAGGCAGGCTTGTCAGTCATGTTCTGCTGATATTTTTTCTTATCCTTTTAATCGATGCACATGATAAATCAGTGATTAATCTGTTTACCCGGATTCCCAGTAAGTGGTTTGATGATCACCATATTTGTCCATAATTAAGGTTCTGTCTCAGATGTTGGCACTCTAATAAATGGCCTATCAAAGCTAGGATGAACTCCAGTAAAATGCTCACTTGGTCTTACATGTGTATTAAATGACGAATTTCAAACTAAAAATGGCATAATCGTGTTTTTTATTGTACTGGTTTAACGTATTTCCTTATCAAGAAAAAATGCATACACCTGGTGTGATTAAAAAGTAATTCGGCAGTGGAAGAAAATTATTGCTGTATAAGTGCCATCATAAACATGATATCACATAACGATTGTTTAAACTTGCCTCAAACTGCTGAAGATGTTGTATTTAATATGCTGAAAATAGTTGTGTCTTACCATGTATACAGTGAGTTTCCAAATGGGCTGAGAAAAAGAAAAGAAATATAAACTGTTAATGAGTAAATTAAAACCACTTGCAAACATATATTTGCGAAACAAGTCAACATCTACACAAACAAGTGCCAGATATCAATGTCATACATTTGTAATACATCTAACACTGAAGATGATAAACTCATTGTCCCTTAATGACCAATTAAGTAGATTTTGTAGGTAAATTGTGTTCATACAAGTAGTTTGTAGTTAGCAATGTAATTTACATCGTCATTGAAAAATGTTTACAAAGTATTGCATATTACCATGTAAATTCCGAATTTTTCAGTAACTGTACATGCAAGTTCATTACTCTCCTGAACGTTTGTAATCATGATCATGTAATTTGAATTCTTGAATTTCCAGAAAGTGTATTTTATCTTGTGCAAATACAATAAAGTACAAAGAATCAGTCAGATATTGGATGACAGAGGGACATTTTGACCACCTTGCCTCTGTGTGCTTCATTCAGCTGGTTTACTGCAACCTACATGAAACCTAGCAGCTGATAAATTTGAAAACTTCAAAACTATAAATCTTATAAATATTAAAATACAATTTTAAAGTCAACCTGGAAAGCTGTTCCAATGATATTTAACAAAAGTACATTAAAACACGTCATCATTAATGACATAGTCCCAAGTAAATATAAATTTGTCAAAGTGCAGTAAATTCAGTAGATTTTCGGTCAGATTTGAACTCACAACATACAACACCCAGTCGGCTAGCAAAGACATCACAGTCCATACAGCTCGGCCAAATCACCACCCTTTAAAAAGAGTGGTTCAATAACTGAGCCGTAAATTGTTACAATATTTCTAATTGTGACCCCTCCACACGCTATCGAGTTCATGAAGAACTCTCACACTCGCACTCACAAAATTGTACAAACGTAGTTGTAAATGCAGTTTCCAAGTCCAGGAATGCAAAATGGGCAAAAGAATTTTCCTCTTTTCTCTGTGAATAGAAATGGTGACATATGCTTAAAGTTTCTAGTGTTCTTAAACAAATGGGATCAGAACATGGAAAACGCACAAATGGCTGTACACGGCGCCATTACGTACGCTCTTTCATAACTACTTGATTATGTTCAAAGAGTACTGGATCAGGTGGACATGAATGTGCCAGTAGCACGCTGGCAAGGGAATTGATTTGGCAACTTCAGGCGGAGATTTTGAGTCATAGGAAAAACTAAATCTTCTATCGAATCCGATGTCATACCTGTGAAGTGGATGACTTAAGCCAGAACTAGGATTGACTTGTTCACACTGGAAACCTAAGTCAAGGGCTGTCACCAAGGTAACATGGTTAATGTACAGAGTTGTATGGGGTGACAATGCACGGACCAGTCAACCGTCCAGGTAAGGATTGACCAAGGTTGACAGCCCCTGTAGTTATGCCATCACAGGCACCTAGTGAAAATCTTCAGAGCTATGACCAGACCGAATGGCATAGCCACAAACTGGTATTATATACTTGCTGGCCTACTGAAAACTTGAAGTAATAAAGTTTGAATACTGGGTGTATGGGTAAATAGAAATCTGCATCCTTGAGGTTTACCATAGTGCTCCACTCCCCTTGTTGGAGAGTGTCTCATAGACTTTATACCCTCCTTTTGAAAAGTGTCCACCCTGATGTAAGAATTCAGATGACTGGGGTCTAAAATTGGTCTCCAGCTGGCTTTTTTTTTAATCAGGGAAAGTGTCTGTAAAACCCTGTCATTAAATGCGAAGGATGAACAGCCTGAATAGCCCCTTTTAGCCGGAGGGTATTGACTCATAGGAGGAAGGGATTGATCTGTGTTTCTACAGAAATTGACAGGGCAAGAAGTGGCCGGTCACCACAGAGTTACGAATGAACCTTGTGGGACACAATATCGAGAATAACCGGCTTGTTGGTAATTTTCTTCCAACGGTGGGTGAAAATACAGAAGGTACCCCATAAATGGTACTGAAGGAAGCGGTATGGGAGGACACTTGACTTGAGTCACTTCCTTAATTTGCACATCCCTGATCTAGTGAACAATAGACTTGTTCGGAAACACCAGCCCTGACCCGAGGTAAGGGCTGGTTTGTCGAGTGAAAAGTCTGCAGAAGTTACCTGTCTTAGAGAATTCAGCCACAGTGGCCTGCAACTGCTAATCAGCAATTTCTGCTTCAACAACTCCTCATTCTTCTTTCCTAAGAATGGAGTCGAACTGACCATTAAAAACAAGGGAACTGTGCCAGGGTAAAATATGAGTACGCTGAGCTGCTTCATTTTTGAAGGGCACGCACTATAGGGAAAAAGTGCGTGACTAGAGCGAGAAACTGACGCTTTCTCGCAATCGGTGAGAATCTGTTCTTATTCTCACCGCTGTCGGTGAGGAAATTTTAATCTCCACTGGAGATTGGTGAGAAATGCCTCCTTGGCGAGAATCAAGTGTTAGAACAAATTCTCAACGGTGAGAATGGAAATTCTCACTAAGTACAGCGAGAATGGAAATTCACTGGCGAGAATCATCAAGACTCGCCGTTCGGAGTCTTTATGATTCTCGCCAATGAACGGCGAGTCTTGATGATTCTCGCCAGTGAATTTCCATTCTCGCTGTACTTAGTGAGAATTTCCATTCTCACCGGTGAGAATTTTGTTCTCACACTTGATTCTCGCCAAGGAGTGCATTTCTCACCAATCTCCAGTGGAGATTAAAATTTTCTCACCGACAGCGGTGAGAATAAGAACAGATTCTCACCGATTGCGAGAAAGCGTCAGTTTCTCGCTCTAGTCACGCACTTTTTCCCTATAGTGACGTTCACAAGCATATGATCCTGCACCATGAGCACCTCAGTCGCAATCACGCAGCAAGTCTGCTAAACCAGGAGCTGAGAAATCAAGAGTCCTCAGCTGAGGAAACAACAGACTAGATTTCAATTTTGAAACATAAACTTTTCCACCTTGTCAATATTATGTCTTCAATTGTAGTTCTAACCAACAACATACGGCATCCAGTCGTCTAGCAGAGAAGCAACAGACAGAACCGCTCGACCCAATCCCCACTCTCATAAAGAGTGGTTCATTAACTGGGCTTAAAAAGTTTTTAGAATTTTCTGACTTCGACTTCTCCATACATTGTAGAGTTCGGAAGCACTCACGCTCGCACGCTCAACTATCACACATCGCAGACAAACTTTATCGAAGCAATGAATACATACATTGCTTAAACTGGGCGAAAGATAGCCTCGGCGACACTTCCGTCAACCAGCAGAGCTGTCAACCCGGGGTAGAGAATATGATGTCTTCAAATCGGAGCTCAAACCCACAATATATGGCACCCAGTCGTCTAGCAGTAATGTACTGTCAGCTTCAGATTATGGAGTATGCATTTCACATCTGCTGAGGTACAGTAGAGCTTGTAATCTATGTGAAGACTTCTGAGTGAGAGACAGCTTATTAGTACAAAAGCTGGTGAGGTAAGAATTCTCAGAAAGTAGATTATTTGTATTGTTCATCTAGTTATGTAGAACATATTTCCGTTTTTCAAATGATGAGTGACAGCATTCCTAGTTTTATCTACTGACAGTCATTTGGTGGCTTTGCCAAACAAAATTCCATTTGTCACTTTTGGTAACTCATATGATGGGTGTAACATGCCAAACGGGTGTGCTCACCGGGTATTCCAGTCACAAAGAAGGTACCACGACTGAGCAAATGAACCTATTGTTATTTCTGTTTGTTTCTCAGATTACTTTGAGTGATACTGGTTATTGGATTCCTTTTGATATCATATTTATATTGTCTGAGAAAACTTGTTAATATACTAGATATACTACGGAGTGTTCTGAACAACTGTTGGTACTGCATGGTGACTTCACATGGTACTTTGACAACTATTTGCTTTTGGACCATTTAATATGACATACATCTGCCGTATTGGATAATACTGAGTGGTCTTTTTTTTATAAAATGTTGGTGAAGATAAGGACCTTCATAACAATAACAATGGTCACACTCCACATAGAAAAGCAAAAATGATGGCATAGGGAGGATATGGTTGTCACTTATATCTGCCATTGTATGCATGATATTAGAAGTCAGAAAATAATATGTCGGGTTTTTCCATGTATCTATATGTGTGCCAGGCTGTCAGTGGGTCCATAGTATAACAATGTTGGTTAAGAAGTTGCTTTGGTAAATTTCCACAAGAAGTAAACCTCATCCAAAATCATACTGGATCACCCTTCCCTCTAATGAACAGCCCTGATCAGAGACAACGCAGAGTTGCAGGCACCATGTCAGTCCCTGGACTTTCGAGCTGCCTTGGTATAAGGCGGTGTCAGCTGAACACTGTCATGAAATGTATCATGACGAACACCATTCAAATATTTGATTGCGCTAACAGAGTAAAAGCATGAATAAAAGTTGAGGAGAGCTTGGGTAATTGAAGAGTGCAGGCATTCTGCACTGTAAATGTACTGTACTGCAACTTAATTAAGGCTTTGTTAGCCTGGTACATGCCTACATATAGTTTTTCTCAAGTGCACGCAACTACGTATACAGTTACTGTATTGTCTGTTTTTTAAATGGACATGTACTAGGTCCATATTTCTAAGCACTGTTGCTCCTCTACAGTTGCATGATCTGGATGAACTGAACCATGGTATAGCATGAACGATTTAAGTTGATGCAAAACTGCCAAAGGCTGAAATGCCATCATGTTTTGTTACTGTTTCTTGACAAAACAATATGGCCCTTTCATGTGAACTGTAATGGGTAATTTCTAAACTACCAGTATGTGACTTTGAGGACAAACATTAAATTAGCAAAATAGCAACAAAAATGAAATATGACAACCAGGAACCATTCAAATCAGGACTTCACATAAACAATGATATTGAAGCCGTAAAATATAAAGTGAATATATTTTATATCAATAAATCTGCCATTTATTATTTATCAGTAAATCTGATGTCTTATTTCGACAACAGGTTTTAACATGTAGGCAACGGCTTCCTTTCTACTCGATCTGCGACCTTGTCAGGCCATATGAAATAGCAATGATCTACAGCCATAACAAGCGACTTAACGGCAAATATAGACCTGCTGTGTTTATGTAGAGAATACCTATTTTGACACGTGTTGATGGAGAAGGTGGAAATCTTTGATAGCTCATTTCAGTGGCCAGTAAAAAGTGGCAAAAATAGCTGCAAAATTACACAATTGAAGATTTCAACCAAAGTTATCTGATGAGTAGTTTTTTGATAATCAAATTTTCTACCCAAAATGGCAAAAATTGCCCCAAAAATAAAAATTGCAGATATCATAATTTTGATATATCATCTTAAAATAATCCCTTGGAACCTGTAACCAAATATCAAAGCTATCAGATATGCAGTTTTTGAGAAACAAATTTTTTGACCAAAATGGCAAAAATTTCCCCAAAAATACAAAATTGTAAATTCCATTATAATTTCAATATATGTATTACTAAGTTCATCTGTAGAAACCTGCATAACAAATTTCAAAGCTATCAGACCAGTACTTTTGGAGAAACAAATTTTTTGACCACAAATGGCAAAAATTGCCCCCAAAATACAAAATTGCAGATTCCATCATAATATCGATATATATTACTAAGTTCATCTGTAGAAACCTTCATACCAAATTTCAAAGCTATCAGACCAGCTCTTTTGGAGAAACACATTTTTTGACCAAAAATGGCAAAAATTGCCCCAAAAATACAAAATTGTAGATTTCATCATACTTTGAATACATCACATTTTGCTCGTCCCTATAAACCTGTATACCAAATATCAAGGCTGTCAGATAAGCGGTTTTTATGTAACAAATTTTTTGACCAAAAATGACAAAAATTGCCTTGAAAATATAAATTTGCATATTTCTGCACAATTTGAACAAATCTGATATAGATCATCTCTAGGAACCTATGTACCAAATATCAAAGCTATCTGACCTGTAGTTTTGAAGAAAAAGATTTTTAAATATTTTTTGACCAAAAACAACAAAAATTGCCCTAAAAATACAAATATCCTACTTTCATTACGATCTGAAAAAAATCTAACTTAAGTATATCAAATTTCAAAGCAATCGCACATGCAGTTTAAGAGAATGAAGATTTTTTTACCATAAACAGCAAATAAAACGCCCCAAAATACAAATATGCAAATTCCACCACGATTTGAACAGACGTAAGTAAGGTTACCCCAAGTGAACTGCATATGAAATTTCAAAGCGATTAGACTTGTGGTTTCGGAGGAAAAGGCAATTGTTGACGTACGATGGACAGACGACAGACGGACGATCGACGACGACGGAAAAACAGTGTATTTGATAAGCTACGCGCCACTGAAAGCAGAGCTACAAAGTGGTTTTACCGATTGGCTGATGCAAACTTAGTGCACCCTCAGCAGTCGACCGAAGGATGCGACCAGGTACACGGATATTTAAAAGTTCTTCCAAATATAGAGGAGCAATGTCATATAAAACTTTGTGAGTTAAACATAAAAGTTTAAATTCAACACACTAATGAAACGAAAGCCGGTGCAAACTATACAGTATAGGTTGAATGTGATCTGCTTTCTTTGTCAATGAGACCAAACGTGCAGCAGATTTTTTAACAAGTTGTAATTTCTTGAGTTGATAATTTGGTAAGCCAAAAGGTAAAACTGTTACAATAATCAAGCCTGGATGTAATGAATGCATGAACTAATTGAGTTGAATTACTATCGAGAAGTTTGCGTATTTTACCAATTTTCCATAGACAAATGAAGCGGGTTTACAAATATTGTTAACATGGGCTGACATAGATGCTTAGTCCTGATTTCAGCAACCTGCATATTACAATTCGCGGTCGTCCCCATTGCTAAACTTTGAGGAACATCTGATAACCTCTAGCTGTCTTACTGTCATTCAGAGCATGTTGTTACTCATCAACTGACGAATCTCCTCGATGCAATTTTCAATTTATGAAATGGGGAAGAAACATGAGAACAAGTAATATAAAGCTGGGAGTCATCAGCAAAGAACATTGTCTCTAAACAATGTCTTGTAATAATGTCCTCATGGGGTGTCGTGTAAAGACTGAAAAAAACAGGACAAAGGACAGGGCCCTGGCACCCCAACATCCAATGACTGAGCCCATGACACAAACTCTCATTGTCCCACCTCTCAAGTATGAAGTATTCCACTGTAAAACAGTGCCATCTAAACCGAAAGATCAAAGAGGATTACTGTGCTATGCAGATAAGAATGGACAGTAAAATTGATTTAAATGTTATCACACTTGTGTAATTGGTTTGTAAAGTTGTTTCAAAATTTACTATCCGTAATTGCGGCAAACAAAAGACGAATGATAGTGTTGTTTCACAGTAGGCTTCCACAGTAATTGTTGACAGAGCAACAAAGCCTATCAGGTGGTTGGAACTGATTAGTGTAGAGATTTTGTGACTTTCCATCCAAGTACATTTCGACAACTTTCTCACATTCAGCTTCTGGGGTATGTACACCTCTTTTCCCTCGGATCATGATTTTTTTGCCGAAGAACTTCATGCAATACAAAGGCAACAAGATTCTAATGACAACTAGACTCTGGACTCGGCTGTGATAGAGTGTAACTGCTCTGTCAGAGCGGCTGAATGAGGAATGTGATATGATTCTGTGTATGTGAAGCACACAGCGAAGGGTACTCCCTGTGTGTCTTTATTGTAAGTCCATAAAAGCTATTTGATTTTCACCTCAATTCCAACAAATCAGCGCAACTTCTGAGGCAGGTTTTGGAACAACTTTACAAACCAATTACACAAGTGTGATGAAATTTACCGATTAAATCAATTTCACTGTCCATTCTTATCCGCATAGCAGATAATATCATGCCTTCGATCAAGTGCACATAGTATATCATTCTGCACCAAAGCTCAAATACATCAACACAGTAATGATAACATGTCAGCTCAGGGTAGTTCAAACTATAACTGCTCAAGCTAACATTTGCCAACCTACACAACAGTGTTAAGGAGCCGCTTGCAAACGAAAGTGCATGTCCGTCAGAGTGAAATATTATCTAAACAATCATATCTCTATGCAAAACAAGTATGTAAATTATCAAAATTAAGCATTTCAATATGAAGAAGTGAAAGAAATAGTGAAATTACTGAATCATAAAACAATGAATTCCTAATCTGTGTTCAGCATAAAAACACTACACAATCATGCAATTTTTAGCCAGTAGTTCTTTTGCCACTGTCGGTATATGTTATGTGACTTCAACATTTTGCATCAGAAATTTGCATCAGTGTCTACACGAGCGTCCAGCTGGAAACCCTGACAACCACATCCACATTAAGTGACTTCTCAACCAACGATTCTCACTACAATGGCTTCTCTATGCTTGGCAATGGTCCTGCTGGTACAGTGTTTCCAGATGGCTACACAGCAGCCCATATGCAAGGTATATGAACAAACTCACATTGATTGCTCTAAGAGGGAGTTCAAACATGTTCCCCACAACATTCCAGTATTTGCAACTAGTTTGGATTTGTCACAGAATCAAATCAATGAAACTGGTTCTGTTGCTTTTGATGGTCTTACCCAATTACAACGACTGAACCTTTCGTTCAATAAGATTGTTTTAATCAGTGGCAAACCTTTCAGCAGGCTCCCTAGTCTAAAAATCCTGGATCTGCATAAAAACTCATTGTATAACATTCCTGAGAAAATATTTTTTGATCTTAATAATCTTGAGACTCTTATCATATCGGATAACAAGTTGACGGGGTTCCATCCAACATCCTTTCATGGGCTTCGACTGCTAAATGAATTGCACCTAGATAACAACAGAATTGAGACATTACCAAATGGGATATTCCAAGATTTAACAAAAAAGACAGTGATTAACTTGGCAGAGAACAAACTACATTGTTTCCCACAAATAGCCTTGCAACCATTGGTCAAAGTCAAAGAAATTAACCTTACCTGGAACTACTTTGATGACAATTGCCAAGGAATGGATCTGAGCGAGTTTACCGAATTGGAGGAGTTTTGGCTCACAGATTCTAGCGTTTTAAACTTTTCGTCAGATGGTTTTATTCACAATCCAACAATATTTCTAGGGTTTACAAACTCAAAAGTCAAGTCACTGCACCTTCAGGACCTGCTATGCTATGGAAATGACCTCTTCACAGAACTTCAAGAGAAAGGCCTCGAAAGACTTGATATTTCATATAGCTTTACCTTTGAATTAGTACCTGGAATGTTTCTGTGGCTGGAGCACCTAAAATCTCTAACAATAGCAAATACCATGCTTGAATCAATTCCTGCTGAAACTTTCAGAGGATTGCATAACTTGATAACATTGGTCCTTACCGGTAACGCTTTTTCAAACATTACAGAGGTCTCTCAAAGTATTGCTGACCTTTATCTTTGCAATATTTACACCTTAAGTCAAACATATTCTCTGGAGACATTCCTCCACATATATTTGAAGCAGTTCCCTCACTGGTAGAATTAAACCTTTCAAACAACCGTTTTACAGCTATACTTTCTGACAGTTTCACATCTCTTCCAAATCTAACAACTCTAGACCTGTCTGGCAATGGAATTCAATTCTTGCCTCATGCTGTATTTTCTTACCTTACATCGCTGAAAACACTTTACCTGAAAGGCAATGACCTTGTTGTGAACTTGCATCGCCCTGGCACATATCCCCTGAAAGGTCTCACTCACCTTAAACGATTATCATTAACATTATTATTTCCACAATTTCTATACCTAGGAGATGTTCCATCACTAGAGTACTTCCATTTTTCGAGTTCACCTCAATCACGCCAGAGTTCTTCACTTACATCTAACTTAAAGGTTACTTTTAAGTTTTGCACACTGCAAAGTTTTAACCTCTCCAAGCTCGAGACAATTGACCTTGAAGGAGTACAAATTGACACTTCACCATGTGTCTTATATTTAAATGGTCAATGTTCAGCATACAACATGGACTGTTTGAACATGACACATAACGTACCTTGGAAGTATATGAAAACTCTTAAGTTACATGACAGTACCTGGTCAGACACTAAAGAAGCACTCATTGCTGTTTTGAAATTGTTTCCTAACCTTGAAGAGCTCACTCTCAAATCCTTGGATGCACTTGAATCCATGGCTGTACTTCCAGACACACTCACAAATTTGCAAACGTTGGATATTAGTTACAACCAAATCACAAAGATTGATAGTGACCTACTGAAGTCACTACCTAATTTGAATATTTTGAGGATCCATGATAATCCCTTGTCTTGCTCAAAATGTGAAATGAACGACTTTGTTCAATGGCTTAAAAAGGACAAAAGAGTATTGTTGTCAGGAGTTCCAAAGTGTGCAACACCTATGAAAATGAATAACATTTCGGTGTTGACATTAGACTTTGGGTTGGAATGTAACTTGACTTTTATAATCTCTGTGCCAATCCTATGCTTTGCAGCTCTTGCACTTCTAACAATAGTCACTGGCATCCAGCTCCGATGGCACATACGCTACTTACTTTTCATGTTGAAACTAAAACGTGGTGGCTATCAATTGCAAATTAACGATGAAGAACAAAGAAATAAAAAATATGATGCCTTTGTGGTCTACAATGAGCATGATGGAGAGTGGGTCATGCAGGAATTGATTCCAAACTTAGAAAATACTGATCAACAGAATTTGAAGTTGTGTATCCATGAACGGGATTTCATTCCAGGTGACGACATATTTGAAAACATTCTGAACAGTATTGAAAACAGCAACAAAACACTTCTTTTACTATCTCCTCACTTTGCACAAAGTGAGTGGTGCTACTTTGAAATGAGGATGGCACAAACACAGTTATTTGAAGAGAAGAAGGATGTCATATTGATGGTGATGCTTCAGGAAATTCCAGATGATATGTTGCCACGGGTGCTGCGGAAAATACTCATGACAAAGAAGTACCTGGAATGGCCTGAGAATGACTTGGGGAGGAGGATGTTTTTGCAGAAACTGAGAATGGCACTGAAGTCAGAGAGTAAAGTCAACAGAATCGCGCAAATGTGAATGCAGATATTATCATAAAGGTATGTATCTTAAAGTTTCACATGAATTAACATCCCACGTCAATACATGTAGAATGGTTCAAAGTTGAAGAAAAGTACCTGTACCTGCAGCTCTTGAAGAATTTCTAATAAGCTTTGATTTATTCTGTAAGGAGTAAATTCTTTGATCATTATTGGAACTTGGAATGAAACAAAGTAACCATCCCTACACACGCATTTATATTCATTATTCAATGTTTAATGTTCAAATATGCTGAGTATAAATAACAGTTTTTGTACGAAAGAAATATTGATAGCAGTCACAAATAATTTTGAGCTATTTGTTTTTTATTACGTTTGAGATTGCACATTTTTACGAAAGGATGAGAGTTTCTTTTAATCTACCTTTTTAGTGGCTGAAAATGTCAGAAATGAATTTTTGAATATGCAATGATGAAAATTATCCTTTTTATAAATTATCCTTTTTATGGTATATTCATAAAACTGATGACATTAACCATACAAAGTATAAAATAATGGATAATTTGAAAATTATAAACTAAGAAAAACGTAAACAAGTGCAAAGAATATTTTAATTGACCACCCATTGTTAGTCGAGATAATATCTGCAGACGTGGTCAGAAAGTTGGCTATCTGACTACTGAGCGTGGTTATTGAACCATTACTTTTATGCATTGGAATTTAGCGAAGTGATCTTGACTCTTATGTCTTTGCTAGGTGTCGTACGTTATTAGTTTGAACTTGATTTAGAGTCTGCGAAATTGTATTCTCATAACCACAGTTAATGTTAACAAGCTGAGTACTGGATGTTTCAATATGCTAAGAGAAATACCTGTCAGAGTAACAGTTACTGCATTGAGCATTCATAATTTGAACTAAAGTAGAGATTATATTTCCTCTGTAATGTGTTAGCTCTAAATGTTCATGTAATTTCTGCTTCTCTTCAATTAAAACAATATCTTTGCCAACAGAAGTTTGAAAGAATGTCAAAGGTTATATGGCGAACAAATTGCGACATCTTATTTGACATTAATGGATCAGACTGTTTCTTTTATCATATCTCACTCAACATGCTTTCTTATCCTTTCCTCAGTGTCAGCCAACAGACAATCAAAATCATAATCCTGTGAAAATTATGATTACAAGTTGTAAAATGGCAGGCCCATTGATCCTGAACAAGTTGAATTTGTAGACACTACTTTAGACCAAGCTGCTGTCAATCATGCTCGAAAGGGTGACACAAATGCATACAGCTATTCATAGGAAGTGAAAGAGTGTGAGAGTTGACACAATTTAAACAAATTTCATCATAGCAGTATCAATCCGGAAGTGAAGTTATACTGTTTCATAATGTGTCCTCAATGACTCTCTCACAGCCCCTCGCAGGCTACACCTCAGACCACAATACCAGCCTCAGCAGTTAAGCCGAGCAAAGATCTGCTCAGCAAGCCGGCTGAGCCGTTGGTGGCTGTTAACGTTTCTTTTTTTCGTTTTTTTTTTGATCGGCTATTGAAACTCCACCCATACCGGTACTTTTCCATTTTGACTGACATTCGACCAAGTTTCCAGACACACCTGTCTCCTATGATATAACAAGGGATATCAGTATTAATAGCATGCTGCTCAAACAAATATCTTATAGCTAGTATTACAAAATTGTTGAAGCAGCCGTACTAAATGTAGACATTGTGCTATTATAGTCACTGGGACAGAATGTCCATGGTTCAAAAGTTGAAAGCAAAGCGTTGAAAACGCCAGTGCATTGACAAAAAATAAAATATCGAGAAGTTTCGAGATAAGCAATTAGAGGCTCTGTCATAATGTGCCATTAACAGCACTACATTCAGTAAATTCACTACAATACAGCTGTTATTGACCTCTGAATGAATGAATAACTGACAGACTAGTTATATACACATGGCTATGTCTGTATGGCCTCTAAGTTGACAGAATTACAAATTTAGTAATCAAGCACTGATAATGATTGCTGATGACTAGACAGTTGTCGATATTGACAGCACTGGACGGTCGACCCATGAAATCGGAATTTTAAAGTATCATGAAGTTGTGTGAGAGAATTGGACCTTTACCTGTCTCACCATAGACCCTAACTTTGTCCATGGTCTCACTCAGAGATTGGTAAAAATTTTCAAGAAAATGCAATGTTTGTAGGCAAATGTTAAGGCAAAGACAATTTGTTTTCTTACCACTGCTCAGTTGAGTAGACAAGTCTGGATTACAGAAGGACTGCTATTGAAAAGACAACACATGTACAACATCACTGGCAAATTTAAGTATCCACCACTGAGAAGTAGTTCTGTAACATGTATTATGCAGTAGTGTTACAGTCGGGACTGTAATTAGGTAGACTGGCGAGTGTAAATCTCCTCTGTTTAGATAAGGAGAATGAGTTATTTGTACTTCTTAAGTAACTTCACAGCTGAATCATTCTTACGTTCAATAGATGGCGCCGCATGTCGATTATGATAGGGGTAGAAAGAAAGCCCAAAGTGAACCAACAAGCAACCTAGCAGCTGATATGGCTCCGCTATGTTATGAAAAGAACAACTTTTTTGACATATGTGTAGATGAAGAAGGTGGAAATCTAGCGTATGATAGCTCATTTCAGTGGCCAGACAAAAATACACAATTGAAGATTTCATCATAATTTAAACATATCACATTAAGATCATCTCTAAGAACATGTCAACCAAAGCTATCTGACCAGTGGTTTTTTTAATCAAATTTTCTGACCAAAAATGGCAAAAATTGCCCCCAAAATACAAAATTGCATATTTCGTCATAATTTCAACAAATATCATTGAGTTCATCTATAGGAACCTGTATATCACATTTCAAAGCTATCAGACCAGTAGTATTAGAGAAACACATTTTTGACCCAAAATGGCAAAAATTGCCCCGAAAAATACAAAATTGTAGATTTTATGATAATTTGAATATATCACATTTTGCTCATACCTATAAACCTAGATACCAAATATCAAAGCTGTCAGACAAGGGGTTTGATGAAATAAATTTTTTGACCAAAAATGACAAAAATTGCCTTAAAAATATTATTTTGCATATTTCTGCACAATTTGAACAAATCTGAAATAGATCATCCCTAGGGACCTATGTACCAAACATCCAAGCCATCTGACCTATAGTTTTGAAGAAGATATCTAAAGATTTTTTGACCGAAAATGACAAACACTGCCTTAAAAATACAAATATGCAAATTTCACCATAATTTGAAAAAATCTGATAGAAGTCATCCCAAGTAAACTGCATATAAAATTTCAGAGCAATCAGACGTACTGTTTCAGAGAAGAAGGTTTTTTTACCAAAAACAGCAAAAAATGCCCAAAAAATACATACATGCAAAGTTCACCACAATTTTAAAAAAAATCAAGTCAGGTCACCCAAAGTGAACTGCATATAAAATTTCAAAGCAATTAAACTTGTGCTTTCAGAGGAGAAGGCAATTGTTGACAGATGACGGACGGATGATGGACGGACAACGGCAACGGAAAATCAGCCTATTTGATAAGCTGCACGTCACTGACAGCAGAGCTAAAACCAACCTGCACGCAGCCAATCAGAAAAGTCGAAAATAAATAAGAAAAAACAAGCGTTAATAGCCCTAAGGTCTGCTATGCTTATGTAGAGGAAGGGTCCTCCAAAGGTAGGGCCTATAAATGTTACCTTGCCATGAAATACTTATCAGGGCCACCAAAATTACGTTTTTATTAAAATAATACGGGAAAAAATACCTAAATAAAAGATTCAGTACCTGTTCTTTGTTAATCATTCTCTTTTTGCAGATGAACATGAATAATATTGCAGGAGTAATTTTCTAAGATGCATTCGCCATCGGACACGCAGCCATAATAAACATGTAGAATTTAATATCATTGCAAATATCACAGAGCAAAGTTCAAATTGACTTCTAAAGACATCATTGGACATGGTAACATAAAAATACTTTGTTTTGTACATAGCTCTCATCAACGATATGGATTATCAGAAAATAATAACGAAGTGAAATTTTGCTGCATTTTAAACAAAAAGGTGGCATATCACAGGCTGTCTGACAAAAAGAATAAAAGAATCAAATCAATACATTGAACTTTGCGAATACTATGACTAAAAGTTTACTACATTTGCAGAGCTGATTTTGTACAAACAAATTTGATTTCCTTTGCCGATTATAAATGTGAGAACATGTCCCTGTTTTCCTTCAGCAGAGTCTGTACTGATAATAACATGTGCACAGGAATAATGCTGTGAAGAGGTGAACTTCATTATCATTGCAATAAGTCAGTACGTCTAATATAACATCTTTGTCACTTGATGATCAGATATTGTGTATAACAAGCAATGATGACGAGAACAGCACAGTCTACTTGACAACACAATCATGGTTTCTCACAGCTGGGAATGTAACATACCACCTTAAAATCAAACAATGGACGTTATGAAAGCGAAAGAAGCTTTCAAATTTTGGATGATTTTTCCACTATTTTTGTTTTTCGTGACAATTACAGTTTTTTGTACTCCCAAAAGTATATTGAGATACGCAGTACACACTTGGCTTGTCACCTCAACCTGTAGACCATAGAATGCAGTCATTTATAAGTATAATTGTTCAAAAGTGATTTTAGCCAGGACAGGAATTCAATATCAATATCACAAAACCAACCACAAATACTCGTGCACTGCAGATTTCCAGAGAGCTCTATACTGAGTGTGTACCTTGTGTGTTGGAACAGTATTTTAGAGCTTCCAATATCCCATGATACATTCTTGCACAATTCCACAAGCATTGAAAGAAGACAATAGTTTTGCTTGTGACTTCTGTCAATTCATGGTAACAATCAGTTGAGCTTTTTTCCCTCTGGTCAACTGAAAAATATGTGGTCTATATCTTTGTGGACACTTATGAACAACAAAGAAAGGATTTTCGTTAAATAGAGTTATTTTTTATTCCAAAACTTATATTTTTGACATGACATATTTTCATGTTAATCCTTAAAAGAGGAAATAAGCCCTGATCTGAGTCCATTTCTAAATTTTCATTGGTTCCATATGCATTTGTTAGTCTTACTGTAATTGCCATCTTCGTTGCAAGCCACCATTTTGCTTTTTTTCCGAAGTGAGTTACTCCTGTTTGGTAAATGGCAATTACCCATTACAGAGAATCCATAACATATTTTGATAACATGTTAACATTACTTTTAGAGGGAAATAAATCATGACTTGAGGATTTCATCAATTGCTTGATTTGCCGACTTGTTCGCTTTGTTTGAGGTTTGAATCTGACCAAGCATTTCTGAATACGAAACTGCATTCCTTAGTGCCCTGGAACTGTCACATTGAAATTGAGTCCTCAATGATTATATTGCAATATACACAAAAAATACTTGAAGGTTTGGGCCAACAAAACGCAAGGTTCTTGCTGTGTTTGGAATTCACTGCCAAGAACACTAAGATCCTTCATCTCCTTTAAAGTTACTTGAACCATTTGATCATCTTCTACGAACTGAAAGAGTATATCAATTCTTAAGATGTTCAGATGTCCTACATGTTTATCGTAATCATTCTTTTTCAACATTTTCCTCATTCCTCATTGCAGTTCTTCCTTACGGAGCTTGGAACTTGCCTTCCTTGATCAGTGTCTGCCAGGCTTTGCCAGTAGGGTACTCATAATCGGAAACTGATTCCGGTTTCATCTCTATGGAATATCCAGGAAGCTGAGGGAAGATAGACAAGACAAAGATGAAGATAATTTTGAACACTGTAATTTACACAGACTAATGTTCACCCGCTTGGTGGATGCAGCAGTTATCATTTGTTATATGAATAGCGAGATGATGTTATTTGTGAACCATTTTCTTGTTCCTAATGACAGAGAGTGACTTCAAGGTACATAATGAACATAGACCTGAAAGTACAGGGGCTTACAATAATGTGAAACTTGCCTGTGAGCAAAATACCCCTTCGCCCTTATACAGGTCAACAGTCACAAAGGTTACTCACCTTTGGAGGCATGTAGCAACCATTTTTGATGATCACAGGATCTTTAAAATGTTCATGGAGATGATCGACATATTCAATTACTCTGTCAGGAATACAAAAATCAATTATTGATCATAGTTAAGATTTTGCATTTCTAAATCTAGAAATAAATTAATTAGTTGCAATTTGTCTGAGACATGAAATTTTCCTACTTTTATTGTGCCTTTACAAGTATACTGCCACAAATTTTTAAATACAGCCTATGAAATTTGTAAGCTTATTTTTCAGTGCATACAACTAATGATTGGTTTTTGTGTTTTAAGGGAAGGATATTATTACAATTAGGCTGTGATGACTCCATTCACTTTTACCCGGTATTCAAAGCATGATTACTGTAGAATTCTTGAAATTGAAGATTTGGCAGCAGGTAAATTTTCATAGCTCATCAATGCAGAGTTTAATGAAACAGTGAATAAATAACATTTCCTTATTAGTCTTTTTAACAGAACACAAAAATGTCTCAATATACAATTTTCAATAAAAATGCTGTGGTGAGAAAACATACAGGGAGTAACCAAGTGGTCTGAGGTAATTGACTGCCATTTTTACCCAATCTGTCATTTTGAAATTTGGCAAATCAGTGAATGGTTGTGGAAACACGATTGGAACTAATTTGGGATAATTGGATGGTGAATTAATGTCTATTTGATCCACAAATGTAAGCTCATCTGCTTTTCTTTTTTAGTTATACACTTGTTTTTATGAGGAATTTGTAATATTGCAACATTGAGTTATAGGGCACCTAACATTTTTGAGAAATTTGAAAAATATGAAAATCCAATTATCCCAAATTAGTTCCAATCGTGTTTGGAATAGTATTATGTGTATTACTACCAATCTTACTGTAGTGTTGCACATATCACAGTATATTTTCCTCAAAATAATTTTTTGCAAAGATTCATTCAATTTTCATTAATTTGTCAGCCCAAAATTACATTATTGTTGGGTTCACCTTTTAGCATGACAAGCAGTGATAAGTTGGATGTGAAAGAAGTGTAAATTTATGCAGCTTTATGCTCCAGTCTGACTTGGTCAAATTCAGTGAAATGTTCACATTATCTTCTTTATAACACCAACTTTGTTTGGCAATAATTCATCACAGTTTGAATAGTAGTCGTTTCAAGTTTGCTTATCATGATTTTAATCACTCTTTTGAATGTTAGTCTTTCAACCCTGCCATTTTAGAATGAGAATAGATAGTACAAAACAAAATTGTTTATTTTTCTATATATACTCTAGTTTCAAATGAGGTATTAGATTTAATAAAGTAGTATCATGTTTTTGACTTAAATTAATTTTTGTCATATTATCATTTTGAGGTTTTCTACCCAAAATATGTACCCCAGTTTTTAGATCAATGACACATTACACATTAGATATCAACATTTGATTTTTAAGACTTGCAGTAACTGCACTAGTGTATATGTATATTTTGCAATTCGATGCAAAAATGAATTAAGGGACTTAATTAACCGGAAGAGTTTTATCATTTCACATTTAGCGAAGTGGGCTGGAGTTCAATTCAATATTTTCCCAAATGGTATTAGTCCAACACAAGTTATTAGGAAATAAATCTAAAAAAGAAAAAAAAATTGGCAGAAACCCTAAAAACAAGGTATTTTTCTGCCATCACAGAATGGTAAGCTATCATATTCTACCTGAAAAACAAAAGAAAGAGAGTAAAAATGTAAAATACAAGGAGTACTATTTTGTTTTCCCGTCCAATCATCTTGTTGTCATCTCGGATGTTTGCTCCAACTTTGACCTTAAACTTGTCCAGCTTTCTTCCAGGGCTTTTTGTATAACTGAATTGGATGCAATCGACAATTTGAAAAGACGCGAAAAATCAAGCATATGAAAAGTTAAATTGGTCACCTTGTGTGTAATAATGAATGATGTAATGTACATTACGTCAATGCAATGCCATGTGACTGAAGGATTATGTGGCAAAAGCTTCTGATAATTTTTTTTCTTTTCATTCTGTACGACAAAAAGATGTTCTGTTTTGAAATTTTTATTAAAATGGAAGGCATAAGGCATTGGCCTTGCCATCAGAATGCACTGTTTGCAATATGCAGATTTATCATTGATTGATTACTTGCAGTCAGGACTGAAATTTAGTCGTCAACAATAACACCTATATCATTACACTATACAGGCTGTGTAGGAAGATGAATGCTAAGCATCTTGAAAAAAGTACTGAAACCGCATGGAATCTTATAGACAAAGGTTTAATTATGATATGAAGACATGAAAATTGAGTAAAAAAAATTAATTTGTATGCAATTGGTCTCGGATGTGGTAATAATATGTGATGTTTATGCAATTGTTGCGAATAAAGGGCTAAGAGGAAGTAAAATACAGGGAAATACGTCATTGGAAAAGAATTAACATGGGATACTAAAAACGTGCCTCAGTTATGGCTCTGGACATGAAAAATTGTAAAAAAATGACCGCCACACGGCCATATTGGATCATATCGTGAAACAAATCGACGTACATATGAATGACATTAGTCAATGTCCCTGTATCATCTTTGGATAAAATCGGTTGAGATGTGCCTGAGTTATGGCTCCATACACGAACAACTCGTGACAGAATGGCTGCATATTGGATCGTATCACAAACAAATTTACGTGTATATATGACATAAGGAGTAATCCTTGTACCAAGTTTTAATCAAATCACTGCAGGCATCTCAGAGATATCTGCGTGAATGGACAGATGCACGGACGCATGGACAGTGTCCATGGGGACTAAAAACACGTCCACAACTAGTGCATTTGTGTTCGATGTTTGGACAAATTTGCCGATATTGCACAATTCCAATTTTCGTAAAGAAGCTACTTCTTCCTACCAGATAGAAGCAAGATTGCCAGAGTAACACAGGCGTCCTGTTCATGTATCATGTCGGGAAAAGTCTTAGCCTACATCGCTACCTTAGTTTTAGCGGTGGTTGAAGATGATTGTAACTTTAACTTTCCCTTCCCGGTTCGATGTCGAAATATTACAAATCCATGGTTTCATGCGTTACAGTTTGTACTTCACAGATGTTGATGAATGCTGTGATGAATGCATGTATGATGAATGCTGTGACTTTTTCTTGCCCACTTTTCTACATGTAAAAGTACGAAGTTTTTAGCTTCCGACCTACTTTCATGTGCCAGATCAGATGTTAAGGGAAGAACACTTGCAAATTCTATCTTACGAAAATGTTACATTCCCAATCGCTAAATTCAAAAGTCAATGTCGGGTTCATGGTCGGACGTTTCTTAGAACTAATTATCAATCTTATTTATTCCATATTACAAAGCTATCAGACGAATAGTTTTTGGGAACGAGGTTTTAGGACAAAAAATGACAAAATTGTCTTAAAAATACAAATTTGCATATCTCAGGACAATTTTAAATAGTAATCTGTTGTCATCCCTGGGCATCTCTGTACCAAATATAAAAGCTGTCTGTTCAGAGGTTTAAAAAAATTATTTTCTAAGACTTTTTTGACAAAAATGACAAAAATTGCCCCAAAACGGTAATTTTGCCAATTTTGTTGTAATGTCAACAAAGTATAAGGGTAACACCCTTGCAAACATTCAACTGAAATTTGAGAGTAACTTGGCAGGTGGTTTCCGAGAAGAAGAATTTTTAGGTAAATGAGGAAAATAACCGAAAAATTCAACAAAAAATACAAACTTCAAGGTATCTTCATGATATAGATAAACTGTATAAGGTCCACCTAAGGTACTTGCACACTAATTTTGAAAGCAATCAAAAACAGTGGTTCTTGAGTTATTAATTTTTGACCATTTTCACATTTTCTAAGCTCATTTGCATAATTTAGGCAATGCAAACTTCATTTGAACAAAATCTCATCTATAGCCCAGGATGCAACACACAAATACCAAGCTGAAAAGTGTAGCGGTCCATAAGTTTTTGATGTTGACAGACATACCTATATGTACATATATTATATATTGTTGCCTGAATACATGGGTTTAGGTGCCCGAGAGCAGGTGACAATTTGCCCGATGCCAGGAGGGCAAATTGTCTCCTGCTGCGAGGGCACATTAACCCATGTATACAGGCAATAATATTTTTATTACATGCCTCTTCACAAACGCAATGCTATATAACATTTAGTTACATGCAGGGCATTTTTCAAACAATTTTACAATTATCGACCAGCATCAAACAGATTTTAACAAAAGTCCAAATAGCAGTGCGCGCATGGATATTTTACATCTAGCGTGTTAAGGCGTCTACTTTACCGTCAAAAATATCGAAAGGCGTCCACTGGCCCGGGTAACCATGGAAAACGGTCAGTACATCGTCCACCGGGCTAACATCCTGGATGTTCCTATTCAAATCAATGCACTGATTTGCATTCACCTCGAGGCATGTAATAAACATACATACATACACACATTCATTCAGACGCCATCAACTTCAGCTTATACGGTAACCTCACATTGATATACCAAATGCGAGCTAAAAAGTATCGTCAACAGTCGCTGAAATAATCCCATGACATTTGCTGCCTCGCAAACCGTTTACTCTACCGTACTCGCTGCATCATATTCAGCATCAGGCCTATCCTTGCAAGCTTTTGAACACCCCATACTCACTACATTTTGGCACTCGTATACCAGGCGCCAAATGTAAAAAAAATTAATTTACACAATTAAGCTTTTTTTAGAGGATAGAAAAGATGGTAAATATATATATTATGATATAGATATATATATATATATATATATATATATATATATATATATATATAATATATATATATATATAATATATATATATATCTGCGTGTGTATACACACGGATAACATTGCCCCACGCATATGTTTGCGTATGCATACATATACATACATATAGAAAAAAATACGCGCACGCATATAGCGTATTCATTCATACATGTAGAATACATACATACATACACACATACACACATACACACACATACATACATACATACATACATACATACATACATACATACATACATACATACATACATACAAACGTGTACGTACGTACGTACATCGGACTTTGATACAGCTCGAAGATTTTACGTTAAGCCTCATTTTCGAGGCAGCTTCTGACGTTTACAGTATCTGACAGCGCTGCAAAATCGTATATATACAGCCTCGTTCTGATGAAGTATCGCTGTATCAGAACGAGGTTCTATATGTAAGAAAGTTACTCAGCACAGCACAGCTACAAAAAATTTATATATATCGGCCTCGTTCTGATGATACAACTACACACACCAAATTTTACATACAGTCTCGTTCTGAGGGCACAGCTATAGCTGGGAAGTTTTATACACAGACTCGGTGGGTAAATTTTACATACAGACTCGTTCTGAGGGCACAGCTATAGCTGGGAAGTTTTATACACAGACTCGGTGGGTAAATTTTACATACAGCACGCTGGGAAGTTTTATACACAGACTGGGTGGGAAAATTTTACATACAGCTAGCTGGGAAGTTTTATACACAGACTGGGTGGGAAAATTTTACATACAGCTAGCTGGGAAGTTTTATACACAGACTGGGTGGGAAAATTTTACATACAGCACGCTGGGAAGTTTTATACACAGACTGGGTGGGAAAATTTTACATACAGCTAGCTGGGAAGTTTTATACACAGACTGGGTGGGAAAATTTTACATACAGCACGCTGGGAAGTTTTATACACAGACTGGGTGGGAAAATTTTACATACAGCAAGCTGGGAAGTTTTATACACAGACTGGGTGAGAAAATTTTACATACAGCTAGCTGGGAAGTTTTATACACAGACTCGGTGGGAAAATTTTACATACAGACTCGTCTTGGATTAAGTGTAATACCTAGTGATGCTTGTGCTCAGAAAGCGTGATTGAACTCTGCCCGGTATCGTACGCGGCTAGACCCTGGCAAGACGAAAGCTAATACACGCATAGTGCTGGCGCTTGTGCTATTCAAGTGCATTTGAATTTTCTAGTAAGCTTGCCACAACAATGATCGTGGTATTGCTATCAGGTGAGATCACCACTGATCTGGGCTGCTCATAGCCTAGCCCTGCAGCCCTGTGTACATGTCTGTGTGTTCCCGGCGTTATACGGCTGTGGTGGAGGCAGTATAATGCCCGGAACACACAGACCTGTATGCAGGGCTACTCGTCAACCATACAACGGCGTCAACCATACAACGATCGTTCACTGAGACCGCTGCAGTCCGTCATCATCTGTGCAATGAACTTTCGCGGTCTACGCAGTTACGAGAATAAAGACAAAAAATTAATACTGAAATCTTGGTGCCATAAACCCATGCACAATGATGGATGAAAATAAATTTGAGTAAAAAGACAGCAGTTCTTGGTCTTGGACTTTCCTCGGGGCATTTGACACAAGGAGCATGGCGGTACACGCGACGCGGATGTAGCTAAGGGACTGCTCAGTTGCTTCAGCCAGGGGGCGGTGGATTCATGGGGGGGGGGGGTCACCCTGTTTTTGACTTTGGTGATGGGGTCACCATGTTTTTGAAATGCCCAATTCGGGGGGGGGGGGGGTCAGTGTGTTTTTCAAGTTCAACAAGGGCTCATACTTGCATAAAATGCATTGTGACAGCCACAAATTTCAGCATTGAGTTGCATTTTTTGGCGCGCCCTTTGGGCACGTTTCTTTAATAATAATAAGACATATTTTTAGAGCCCTGTCCTATATATATATATATATATATATATATATATATATATATATATATATATATATATATATATATATATATATATATATATATATATATATATATATATATATATATTTGAGATATCTGTATGTTTAAAAATTTTGGGCGCATTTCTTTAAAATATCAAACATATTTTTCAGCATGCCCTTCATATGGCAAGTTCCTGATACTTTTCTGTATTCTCTATGAGAATTAAGTATTAAAAAGCAACATGCAATAATATTTCAATCACATTTTCCTTACAACAGTTCTGGACATCTGCTTATGCATAAAGAGAGTTGGAATACATACAGCTCATTCAAAATACTGTACTCAAACTTTAGATTTGACACTTTTAAGTTCCTATCTTACAACTGACATGACACCAATTTCATTAAAACACAGAATGACTAATTGTTGAAAATATACCCCAAAATTATATATATATATATATATATATATATATATATATATATATATATATATATATATATATATATATATATATATATATATATACTGAATTATTCAATTTATATTCCACCTTTTGTTTTACCTTTGTTTCACACAGGGGGGGGTCACCCTGTTTTCGAAAGTTGGAATGTGGGGTCACCCTGTTTTCGAAAGTTGGAATGGGGGTTCAGCCACTTTTTGACGTCGGCAAAAAATAATCCTGACCAGTCCCTCTACAACGGTTGTGTTTATCGTGTTTACGAGAATTAGAAATGATCAGACACTCAAATTCAACAGTAAATCAGCGACGCTCAACCGACAGAGTATATGAGATTCATTGAAGACGGCATGGAGGTCGCAAGAGATCTCTTTCTACTTCCATGCCATGTTCAATGAATCTCATATTATCTATTGGCCGAGTTGTCGCTGATTGACTGGTGAATTAAAATGTCTGATCATTTCTAATTCTCGTAAACACAACCAAGCACCATGCTCTGTGTACCGCCATACTCGAATACTCCTTGCGTCGAATGCCCCGAGGAAAGTCCAAGACCAAGAATTGCTGTCTTGTTACCCACATTTGCCTTCATCCATAATTGTGCATGGGTTTATGGCCACCAAAATTTCTAAATTAAAATTTTGTCTTTATCTCTTAACTCTGAAGACCACGAAAGTAGGTTGCACAGCCGACTGCAGTGACCTACAGTGAACGAGCACTGTGTAGGCCCTAGTCGACGCCAAGCGCCTATCCTTTTTTTCTACGAACACGGAACAGCCTAGATCAGTGGTGATCTCTCCAGATAGCAATACCACGGTCATTGTTGTCGCTAGCACAAAATAAACCAGAAAGTTCAAATGCACTTGAATAGCACAAGCGCCAGCACTATGCGTGTGTTTAATAGCTTTAGTCTTGCCAGGGTCTAGCCGCAAAAAAGGCAGCTCACGGCCGGCCGGCGGCCGGGCTGTGCGTGGTCTTTTTCTAACATGTTGCTGTGCAGCACCGGCCGCTACAGGCCAGCGCTGCAAAGAAAACAGGTCAGAAAAGCCAGCGCACGGCATATGGGCTACAATAATTGCACCTAGCCTGGGTCATTCTTAGCCCTGCCATGGTACCTTCTTAGCTCCATGGCCCTGCGTACGATACTGTGTTTTCCCAGCGCGGCGCGAGAGGCCTACCGCCTCCCGTCCAGCACCTTCAACGCTGGGAACGCGGAGCATCGTAGGCTGGACCACTAGCAGGGCCGTAGTAAAAATTGAATATTTCTTTGGTCTTGTGAAACACACAAGCCCTGCTAGGGGCAGCAGTGTGAACACAACGTCTTTAATGTAAATCACTTTCGACCGACATTATATGAACATTTGGAAGTCACTATCTGTTGAAGTGCGGTAGTTCATTCCGTACGGTGCAACGATATAGCGAGAGGAAGCGATAGCTTGTTTCAGTACAATCACTTTCTTTATTGGTCACCAACACGTGCAGTGGATGAACATCACTTGCCAAGTCTGCTTTGTCTTGAACACACACTAACAGAAAAACCCCACCCAGCTGGTATAACACATACATGCATAATGAGACTATCATTTACATAAATTATAATATCATTGACCGTTGCATCACAAAGAAATTGACCTTTGTGGATAAAGTTCAGTTTACTCTAACACCCCCTCTTAAACTGAACTTTCTAAATTTAACACATTCAGTTTACTCTTTGAAACTGGTTTGGTAAATACATCAGCCACATTACATTCGCTTTCAATGTAAGTTAGTACAATATGACTGTTGTGGACTTCATCTCTAAGAAAATGGTATTTGATGTCAATGTGTTTTGACCTCTTACGATACACTGGGTTTTTAGCAAGTGCGATGGCACTCTGGTTGTCAACGAATATTTCAGGTGTTTTCTCTGTGTGCCCGTGCATGTCAGAATATAATTGTCTCAAGAATTTTCCTTCTTGGACAGCACTGGCTAATGCAATATATTCAGCCTCACAAGTGGATAAAGCAACACACTGTTGTTTACTACTTTCCATGAGATAAGTGGCCCACCCTTGCTTAAGGAAAATGCATAACCTGAGATACTTTTCCTATCATCTGAACCCGCCCAGTCTGAATCACAGTAACCTATTAGAGTTGGTTCAGTATCTGATCTACAGTATTTCAACCCAAAGTGTTTAGTACCCTTTAAATATCTCAGCACATGCTTTGCCATGTTCAAGTGCATTTCTGTCGGCCTGGACATAAACTGGGATAACTTTGTCACAATAAACGAAATATCTGGTCTTGTAGTTGTCATTAAATAAATCAAACTACCAACTATCTCTCTATACAACCTTCCATCTACCAACTCTGGTGATGGTTCATTCATGGCTTTACAAGCGCCTGGATCACAAGGCGTACTTTTGGGTTTACAATCACTCATTTTAAATCTCTGTAACATGTCATTTACACTTTTTGTCTGTTTCATTACAATACAATCGTTACCACAATCAAATTCAATTGCGAGAAACCATGATAAAACTCCCATACCTTTCATATGAATTTCTGACTTAATGATGCTTTACATTTCTACTAAAAGCGGTATCATTAGTAGTTAAAGTAACGTGGACAACTGGGATTAATAAGAATTTTACACCCATTTTATTCATTTATCTACATGAGCGAAGGAAAAATTAACCATCCATGTAACTAAAGTATAACCCTGACCTATATACGAACTCACGCACGCGCAGCAGTGCATTGTCTGAACTAAGGCAGGGCCTGCTGAGCATGTTTATACATGTACGGGAAATTCCGTGTGAGTCATCACCATCAAACTAGCCTATATAAAGGACCCCGTTTTCAGTCCGGCCGGCCGGTCGCGGAGTCTAGCTGATGTTGAACATGAAGTTCCTATCGGTACGAACTTGTTCACCTGATAGATAAAATTTTAGTAATTTCCTCTGAACTTAAAATGTGACGGAAGACCATTACTTCAAATAATATGAGACGTTTCAGATGAATGGTACTGATATCTAAAGTGTTCACTCTTTTATCTCTACGTACAAATGTAGTTCCTAAGTCGTTCTCTATTCTATTCCCACCAACAAAACATTCAATACTCATTTCCCCTCCCCGATCTTTATCAATACTTATGATAATATCACAAGTTGTTCTGTTATCTGTTTTCATAGCATAATATCCAACCAAATCGTCAAATTCATCTCCAGTAGCTAACTTTACACATCTAATGAGAACTGTACCATGTTGCAAGTTATTTTCATATTATCAGTCATCTGTTGATTTACTGTCTGTAAAGTGAGAATCAGCTGCCTCGTCACCAACACTTTTAAGCCCAGTTTCTTTAAAGTTGTGTCCCAAAATAATCTAACTGGAACTCCGCTAGCTGTATACGAGCAATAATTCTCCCCCTCGTTTATCCACCTTCTTAGTGTATTATCTGCCTTCATTATTGTATTAAGAGGACTAATTTTAAGATGAATGGTATACCAAGAAGTGCAATGTATGGATTTGTAGGAGTAAGCCAACTACGAAAATCTAACAATTTATATTTGTTTACATTGCTATCAAAATAAATCACATTCGGAGTTCCTGGTGGTTCAGCAACACCTCCTGCAATTTCACTATCCAATATATCTAAGATGTTACGCGGCACATTATAAGGCATGAATTTCTGACTAGCCGAATCCCATGTCAGAGCAAAAGGAGTAGAATCATTCGAAGCCTTTGTGGCGTCAATTACAGTTTCATCAATGTCTTTAAGTTCGGAAAATTCTACAGCATGCTCGTGGGAGGGTGGCACCGCGGCATTGGCTAAAACGAAATATTTTCGCGGTCTTTATAACGAAGGACGTAATCCTTATTATGATTAGCAGCCATCTTAGTATTATTGTTAACTTAACATCACTCAGATCTTCAAGCTCAAGATTTTGCATACGAATTGTACCTAGACCGAAGCCACTTGGATCAGACATACTCCGTAGGGACCTATATACAGTGAAAATTAAATAATACCTTGTAATATACAATACACAGTCATGGCTTCAGCAATAGGAATGACAGTTCTCGGTGCTGTATTAAATGCAACGGCATTCACAGGAGGAAATATTATCGGACAAAAGCTTTCGGTAATGGTGACGCTCTTATTGAAGAGAAGGTCCGACATGATAAAGCATTAGAAAAATTTGAACATGATCGCAACGTCTGGTCAGAAAAAGATTACTACAGGCTGACTGGGAAAGAGAAAATCAGGCAAAGGACGCACATGCTGCGGCAGAATTAAGAGATACAGATGCAGAAATCCTGGAAGAAGCAGAAGCGGTGCAAAGCACTCTACGTCAGGCAAGAAGTTCAATTCTCAGATTATTATCAACCCAGTCCTGAGCAAAAGAAATATGAGATGATCTATATTGCTGGAGGATTGGTCGTGGGATGGTTTATCTTCCGATAGGGTTACACCGGCCCCGCTTCGGGACTACAATAATTCAATACAAAAGCTAATTGGCCAGTTATTGAAATCGATCATGTTCCCATCCTGATCTGTTATCCAGATACGCATTGAATTCATGTAATCTCCCCCTTTTCTCAATGGCATAGAAATTGCTCCGTTTTTAAAATCGTAAGTAACCTTTTCACTTATTTCTCTCGTATCCCGGATGGGAAGTATTTGTAAACAGTTCGATACTTTCCCCTGTATGTATCCTCCGGAGGCACCCGAACCAAATGAAACATAATTTCCAGTAACATCGACTACATCTGAATGAACTATATATTTAGTGACTGTTAAGAAATCCACTTTCTTCGGACTCATAGTACTTTTTATAACTGGGTTGTCCTCAGGTTTATCTGAAAACCAACTACGTTGGCGAAGCTACCTGTGGCATTGAAATAGACTTTAATATCTTTAGCCAAAGTTAGATAAACATGGTTTGTCGGCAGATGTTTTTCAAAATTAATTTTTTGCTTCAACCCGATTGCTTTGTTTAACGTATCGATATTGTAGTTACCTGGACGTATTGATTTAGTCTTCTTCGGTTGGTCACCTTCTTGATATTTTATTACATTATTCGTCGATGTTATGTTATGCCATGAATTATATAGTCCGCACTCTAGCAGTCTTATCTTCGTAAACTGTGTCGTGTCAATACAAGGGTAAAATTAACAGTAACAGGTTCACCTGTTTTGCTTTCAATCCAAATGATCATCGTTGTACGTTGTATGTATATATTACTAAGTATAAATGTTCGATGAATATTTATTATTACGAAGTATAAGGTTCTGCAGGAATAATATTTTTCTGTTCAAGGAGATCTTTTGTCGCAACCGCGGCAGCAGTCGCACCGCCTAATTTTGCCAATCGAGTTAAATTTGGTCGACTTGGATCGCCAACCTCTATTTTCAGAAATTTGCTGGAGATCATAAGATATCCCATCGCAAGTCCTGCGATTACAATACCATCGTACATTGTGTTTACAACTGTTTTAATATCCATGATTGCTGACTAGTATATAAAATAAAAAATAAAAATAAAAAATATGGGAGTTAATCCATCTCATACAATGTAGAGGAGCTGGGAACCCCCCTCCCCCTCCCCCTCCCCCTCCCCCTCCCCTGTCGGAACTGTTCCGGATGGAGCTGCTACGTGCTCTGTTTTTTTCGCTTTCTGTGGATTTCCGGACGGAACAGGGGTATGTCGAGCACGCCCCCAATATAGTCCTAATGCAGTCAATGAAACTCCCACAATTCCTAAAACAAGATAACATTTATTATACCAGCGTGAATTATTATCACACTGTTCTTTCATTGTAGGCGGTAGGTCTGCTACCGCATCGCTCCCCTCCCCCCCCTCCCCTCCATTGCTTTTAGTTTCTTCTCCTTGTTTTTCCTGTTCCATTCCGCTAATTTCTTGCCCGCAGCAACTCTCCCTGGATGCTTCGGCGGCATGTAACTTTCTCTATGTTGCGCTGTGACGGAGTCGGGAAGGTCGTCGTTTGCGGTGTGGAGGTCGTTTCCGTTTGCTGAGTCGGCGAAGTTGAATCCATTTATTTCAGGTACTATATTAAACCCGATTTTTTTAAAATTTAAATGTTTACCCGTAATTAAACCGGTGGAAATTAGAGCAATCAGGGGCCCCCATGTGTACGCTATCCGTCCTGATAATCGTTTTATTTCACTGTTTAGAATAAAATCCTTTTTAAGATCAGTGGCATAGTTATCTCGATCATCGATTGGAACTACCTGACTTATTGCGCGGGCTCCTAGATCTATGAAACTTTGAGTGATGGTATCACTTATAAGAGAACTGTATTTCGCTTCGTACATTTTGAAGGCTTTAATTACCGTTTCATCTCCCCATTTTTCTACGTCAGCAACTGAAATCTCCTTACCAAAAAATAACTTACTTTGACCACTTGCGATGACACAGAGTATTTTTTCACGTTTTGTCTCTATTATGGATTGATTATTGTCCGAAGGCACCGAAGGCGCCGAAGCCCCTTCCGTTCCGATAGGGAACCGTTCGGTAGGGCGCTGCCATATTTGCCGCTGCCGATGACTTTATTAAATTCTCCATTGTTTGCAGTATGTTATCTATTCTTAGTAAAAAATAAAAAATTCGTTTAAACCTGAATCCGAAATAAAGTATTAACATAGTCTGGAATGTTAGTACCCCTAAAGAAATCGTTCCGACAGGGATTCCGAGAAAATTCTCCTCCATTTAAATCTATCTGTATATAGAAACACGAATATGAGTACAGACTTATTCCCAGTTGCTTTTCAATTGAATAAGACGAGCGTACCGACAGTACAGCATGCTGATACCCCCCCTTCCAAACCGGACGGGGGAATAAAACCTATTCTCATGGACTTAGAAATATATGTAACGCCGACAGATAAATTTACTTTTCATCCTCGGATGTGTTCAAAGATAACGTAATCACTCATCGATCAGCGAAAGAAAGTAATGTCTGGCTGGGCAGCCCAAAGATGAAATACTGGGACCAGCAACTGAATTTCGCTGTATGGTGCAGCACTACTGGTTGCGGTATATCATTCGCCCATCTCTTCGATAAGAAATTTCCTCCGCAAATACGATCATTCTGCCGTTTCCATGTATACTTTACAATACGTCGGATCCTTCACGAAATGGGCGTTGCACTTCCAGACGATACCCCCACCTTCAAAGCCGGCGACAATCCGTACAATCTCGTCCAATATGAACTTCTCTGTACAGAATTTGGAAATATAAGTCCAACGAAGTCCGACTTTCGTTATCGAAAAGGTCAAAATAAAGGTCTTGGTTATGGATATGAATATTACACTAATCGTGGGCCTGTTCGACAGCCAAAAGCGATATACAACGGTCGGGACTTTTTCCTCTCCGCCGACGGAGGCGTTTTCTATACACATACCATTTTTGGAAAGAAAAAACATGTACTGCCCGACAAGACAGACCACACTATTATTTCTTCCGAAATGATGGATCGGAGGGACAATACAATAGTTTCATTCCTACTGAAGGGAGACTCGGGACTAACAAAGGCCGGTCTCGCCCGCCTCAATGAAAGCCTTGAAGCCTACGTATATTGCATACTCGGCGCACAAGCAAATATTCGTAGTACCATAGTGGGCGATACTGGCAGTGCAGAGCAAGTAAGAAAAGAATTTGGCGTTCTCCTCGAAGATGAAATTCGTAATACCGACAAAGTAATCAGTTATAGGCGATATCAAGACACAATAATGAATACTGGTGTCAAACTTGATATGGCAGTTTCGCCCAATTTACTTCTCTTACCGTCTGAGATGGTCATCCTTTCGGGCCCGGCGATCTCAGGTTATAATAATGAATTGCAATACGCAACAGAATCTATGGTCTTCGGGGTGAATGGTGATATAAACACGGAAGTTCGAGAAAGTGCTGTACACGAGATGGAGGGGGGAGATCCTGTGAAGTGGCAAGACGAGCCCGGAGAGTCACCACCACCTCACAATGACACGACTCGGATTCGGTCCCCTCCCCTCCCCTCCCCGGAACGGGCAGCATCTACGACCAGCGTAGACCCTATTCACGAATATGGTAAAATTGGTTTGTTATCTTTAGCAATATTCATTACTATTGTAGGTACTGGAATAAAGTCACTAACTATATAGTTCATTCAGATGCTGTCGATGTGACTGGGTTTCATCTAACTCGAACCAGTAACTTAAAAGAACTAGAAGAGATTCATTAATTTACAGTATATAGATCCAGAGGAAATGTCAATATACGTAACCCCACCATTCAACATGATTATAACTGGACCGACATATTCTGGCAAAACAGAATTTATGTTGGACCTCCTCACCGGTCCGTACTTAAGGAAATTCGAATATGTGATATTCATTTGCCCAACATTCATGAATAATAAAGCGTATAATAGAAGATTCATTTTCCCGATGATAATGTGTTTATATTTCCAGTCGGACTCGATGCAGTGGATGATACATTAACCTACGTGCATAAAGAATGGGCTGGAACGAACACTTTAATAATCCTCGATGACTGCGCCTCGTCCAAAGATATGAAGAAGCGCAGTAACGTTTTAGTCCAACTTGGTTTCAGCGCAAGACACGACGGATTATCTGTCTGGGTTCTGACTCAACAATATACTAGTATTAGTAAACCATTTAGGGAAAACATACAGATGTTAGTACTATTTTACACACCGAACAAGATAGACAACAAAACTATTATAAAAGAATATGGAATGGAGGTGTCAGAACGGGAAGCCGTGGGCCTAATCAAGCAATTGAAAAGTAGACCATTCAGTAAACTAGTATTTCGTTTACGGCATCCGTATAGTATGAGATTTATAGAGGGTCCGGTGGCCGCCGATTTTGGTACTATATAGATGCCCTCCGTACGACATAAAATTATTCGTATAATATAGCAATTATGGAAGCTGAAGCCGAAGGCTCCGCTGAAGGCACTCTTAGAGAATTATATTACAACCCGAAAACTGGTTTTGGAGGTGTACAAAAATTGTATGACGCAGCACGGGCCAGCGGACTCCACGTTACTAAGAAAGAGGTGCAGGAGTGGTTAAAACTCAGCTAACTTATAATCTACATAAACCGGTACCTCGTTCTCATGCTACGGGCGGCCGACGCGTTTTTGTAACATCGATAGACTCTCAATGGCAACGGATCTCGTGGAATTCCCTCCCCCATTCGCAAAAGAGAACCGTAACATTCGATACATGCTAACAGTAATCGATGTACTCAGTAAATACGCATGGGCCAGGCCGATACAGTCAAAAACGGCTGATGATACGTTGCAGGCGCTACAAGACGTGATTAAGAAATCCGGGAGAAGGCCCGACAAACTTCAGACAGATGAGGGGCGGGAATTTACTAACCGAAAAATGCAGGGGTGGCTCCAGGAGTCAGGCATTCACTGGTTTCACACCTACAGTGACAAAAAAGCTAGCGTTGTTGAACGTTTTAATCGAACCCTCAAGACGATGATGTGGAAATACTTTACATATAAACAGACACGAGAATGGCTTTCTATTCTACCACACCTTCTTGAGAATTACAATAACACTGTACACGGAAGTATCAAAATGAAACCCAGGGACGTAACAGAGGAGAACGATTGGCAGGCATTTTATACACTATTCGGTCCTGAGTTGGCAGCCGGGGAGCCAACCCTGAATTCAAGCCGGGAGAACGTGTCCGAATTACAAAATACAAGACCACTTTTAAGAAAGGATATTTACCAAATTGGACAGAGGAGATTTTCGTAGTTTCAAAAGTTGTGTACGCAGCTGGCTTGGGAACACCACCAGTTTACAAAATAAAAGATCTGAATGGAGAGGAAATACTCGGCACTTTCTACTCCGATGAACTTCAGAGCGCACCTTCAGAACGCGACGAGCTGTACAGAGTAGAACGAATTTTGAAGACGAAAAAAATTAGGGGAAAGAAATATTATCTGATAAAATGGAAAGGTTATCCAGAAAGTTTCAATAGTTGGGAGCCGGAGGAAAATGTTATTAGTACTACGTAAGTACTTCGTAAGTTCCTGTGCTGGTACTTGTCAAGTACTACGTAAGTTCCTGTCCATGGTACTTGTCAAGTACTACGTAAGTACTAACGTAAGTATTTACGAAAGTTATTCAATAAGTACCATGGAAAAAGTCTTAATTTCTTGAAAGAAGAAAGTGTCAGTTTACCACCTCGCTTCCACCCACCTGGCCAAGTATTTATCATGTACTGTCGTAAGTAATGTTCACTTATTGCATCTTTTTCGGCAGTATGTGGATGAGGTGGTACCTCAGTTCCTGAACATATTAAGTTTGCAAGATCTTCAAAGCGACTTCTCATGTTGCCACGGTCCGTTCTTTCGAGCGCCCCTTTTCAGCTTTATCAATAAGTTCTGGCTGAAGTATAATGTACACAACTGACATGAACCATAGACAAGTAACTCCAAAGTCCACCCTTTTCATCATATCAAGTGCTCGTAAGTCAAACGGAGCATTATAAGCACACACTGTTTCACAAGCATTAAGAAGTTTGTGTAGGTTCTTGAGTGAGACTCGACGTTGTTCTAGTTGTTCTTGACCAGGTGGGAAGTACGCTTTTTCAAGTTCCTCCTCCTTGAAACCGTCTATTAAAAATCCCTGGCTGCCGCCGCTATCGCGTGAGCTGCCCCATGCAATTCCAAAGTCAAAAGCTTGTGGAAAATCTACTGGTCCGACTGTCTCTGTATCAATCGTTGGATTAAGTATATTCTTGAGAACTTCAGGCGTAAGGGGCTGACTAATTACCAAACATGGAAGCCTGTAGTCGTGGCAAATTTCTAAGAAAGTCTGTTTGAACTTGTTGTGAATCTCTTCTAGTTCTTTTAAGGCGGTACGTGATTTCGTACGACCTGGCTCGAGTCAACACATTCCGCCTGCAATAATCCCAAGGCATATCTTTGAATATGATAATGAAACTATGCAAATGGTCAAATGCTCTAGAAACAATCTTTTTTTCTTCCGCTGCCACGCCCCGGATTCTAGAAAAAGTTAGATGTTGAATTATGGAAGAGTCACAAATAATGTAGCGTTCGAAGGAGAGGTCCTCCCAGCCCGACATTGTAAACTAAGAGTATGTTCTATAAACTGATTCTGAAAATCGGCAATCGAAACGTGGCGCTCATTATAAAAGTCGGCAATGTTGCTAGAAAAACTAGTGTCAAATTCTGGTACGTGAGACGCAGACAAATTTACTGCATCGTAACTCTTACCACTTCCAGTTGGTCCATTTATGAATATGTATGACATTTTGGGGATACTATATCATAGAAATTTTTTTTAAAATTTTTTTTTATTAAGATATATACGATAAGACAATGACAATCCTTTCTATTTCAGATGCAATAAAAATACTTGAAACCGGAGAAAACATCAAAATTGATGATGGAGGCAAATTAGTATTTGGTGAATATGTAGATCCTTTCATATACGTAGACAGTGAGCTAGAAGTAGTTTTCAACATCGGACCTAAATATGGTTCTAAAGATCCAGCTACATGTGATGGGGTGTGTGTCCGTTGGCAACCGAGTCTTCAAAAGTTTACTGATTTAATAATATTCCGTACCCTAGGTGAAAGTTTCGATGCAAGCACTGCTAAAAGTTATGCTCTAAGCCTGGCCGCTCACTCCAAGAATACTACTGGATTTTACAATCCATCTAAAGTGTATCAGAAGCGAGGGAGCGAGGGGGCCTCAGCCAGTTGCGTATTTTAAATTTCAGTTTAAAAGAGGAGGAAACACTTCCGATTTCGCTACATGTATTGATATGGTTCAAGAAATTGACTGTGCTTTTAAAACAGTGAGCCCATTGCCAGCCAGGGAAAATCCTGCTATTGTACCTCGTAATATCCGGAAAGGTAGTAAGATAGAATTCTTAGCATTTAAACCGCGCTTAAGTAAGCGTGCTCTTTCTTTCACTGTTGAGAGATTAATATTTTGTGCTGCGCCTAATAAACCAGAAATTCAAGATGCGGAAGAAATAGTCGACTTAGAAAGATTAGGTGAGATATATAAACAAATAAATGCTGACAAAAATATTATAGTGGATTTTGATGACCTATCATAGAATAATTATTTTTTCATTTTAAAAAAATTTTAGGATAGTATATATCATAAAGATTATTATGGCCAGTCAATTACATACAGCATTCAAGGGAGCAGTTTTACGAAAAGAATTTCCTGAAGTCAAGCGAGTCAAGGATATCGGGGAGCTGGTGGATATTGAAGGTATGGTCAAAGAACGAAAGATGTACTCTGTTTATACCGAAATGGAAGTCAAATTATCGGATCCGAAAACTGGTAATACACAACCGCGTACATTGCATGTTAAATTAAAAGATACATACACAAAAGATGTAAGAGGATCGGGATCGGATGTGGGGCAACAATTAATAGATCGCTACGACCTTATGCTTGATACAATTGAAAATGTTGAGGGTTCTGGTCTTGTTCTCGAGGAGATACTTAATTTTGAAGTAATTCTAGTAGAAGTTTTACTCGGGGCTGGAACAAGTTCCGAAGGGGGGGGGGGGGGGGGCTGGGATTCAACTTCCGGATGGTTAAAAAATAAGCATTGTGTTAGCGATCTGGTGCTACCTTCGGGCAGCGAGAACTGTTTTCAATACGCCATCGTAGCAAGTTTAAAGTTGGCCGACCCCGAGTTTCGTGAAAAGAAATGTGGTCAGGTAAGGAGAAAATGGAATACGTACGCCCCATTTATTGCTGACTACTGTTGGGAAGGTATTCCCACGCCACGCCCGCCGATCTGACTGTATTCAGGCGCTTCGAGCAGCAAAATCCAGGCATCAAACTTCAAGTATTTCAGATCTACGAAAATGATCCCGCTCCCCCGTCCGACATAACTGTGTTATATAGTGCCCCTGGCGGAGCCCCTGACGGAACCGTTCCGATAGGGGAAGGCGGAGCCCGTTCCGAAGGTGATAGGAATCAAATAGCAAATATCTTACTGATAGTTGGTGAAGACGGCGGCCGTTCTCACTTCGTACCAATTACTGCGGAAAATCGCCTTCGTAATTCTCGTACTAATCGAAAGAATGAGCGCAGACGGAAGTGTATTTGTATGGTTTGTAAAAGAGGTTTTAAGTCAACAGAAGAATTAGAAAAACATCAGGTATACTGTGGAACAGACACTGCCCAGCCAGATTTTCTAAGGAAGTGTGTCAATTTGAAGGACATCGGAAGAAGGTCCCTTCTCCCTACGTCGTCTATGCAGATACTGAGGCAATTATTGAGAAGGGGACCGGCCGGCACATTCCAATTTGTCTTTCGTATGTTATGGTGGAACGGGGGTGGGGAGGATCGCGGACCTCTTCGGAACGAGGCCGACCCACTGTTTATGGTAAAAGAACATTCACAGGTCTCTCCTGTGTTACAGACTTTCTAAAGGATATGAAAGAACGGGCCGAGTATTATTCTAAATCGTATTATTGGAAAATAATACCGATGAGGGATCCTTCTAATTACCGGCGCGACGGATGTGATCCAGTCTGTATTGCATGTGGAGAGCCGGCAGGATACCGAGTAGTGAAGGAGGAGGCGACCTTCTATTGCGAAGGATGCCGGCCGTCGAGAACTATTCCTATCTACTTTCACAACCTCAAGGGATACGATGGTTCTTTTATTTTGAAAGAATTACATGAAATCGATGATGGGGGTACCGGACCAGAGCCTAAAATTATAGCTAAGACGAGCAATGGAGGAATTATGGGTCTCTCGAAAACATTTATTTTTCACGCCTCAATTGTTGTTGCCGGAGGGAAGAGGGAGATAAAGAGACGTTTCTTTTCTATAAAGTTTATGGACAGTGCTCAGTTGATGATGGGGTCATTGGCGAAGTTGGCAACGACTGTGCCGGACCACGGATGGACGGCGGTACCACTTTCGTACCCGGACATTCAAAGGGCGAAAGGTTTCTTCCCCTACGAATATTTAGACTCGGTTGACAGACTGGGAGAGAAGGAGCTCCCGAGAGGGGCAAATTTTATAGCGAATTAACGGAAGAGGGGATTTCTGAGTCTGATTACGAATATGCTTTGCGAGTATGGGACGATGTTGGATGTAAGACGATTCGTGATTATATGGAATTCTATTGTGAGACTGACGTTCTACTTCTTGCAAATATATTTGAAAATTTCCGTGACACATGTTTAGAAGCGTACAAGTTAGATCCAGCCATTACATGTCAGCGCCCGGCTTGACATGGGATGCTATGTTACTTTACACGGGTAATAAATTTAAACTCATTCAAGATGCTGAGCAGATGAATTCATTCAGAGGGGAATACGAGGCGGTATCAGCCAGTGTAATATTCATTATTTACAGACAAATCATCCGGCTTACGCTGGCCCCGCCGGCGGGAATACTTACGTTAGTTACGATCCAGAGAAACCGGTGACCGAAATAAAATATCTCGATGCAAACAATCTCTACGGCTGGGCAATGAGTCAGGCAATGCCTACGGGCGGACTTCATTGGATGAAGATGGAATGGGAAGAAGGGGGCGGAGCCGGAGCCGAGGGCGGAGCGTGGGGACCTGGTTCCACCTTTCCACCAAGTTTTCTAGAAGTAGACTTAGAATATCCCCCCGAATTACATGAAGAACACAGCGATTTGCCATTAGCGCCACATCACTATGAATTTCCGAGGCAGGGCGGTCGACTGATTACAAGTGTGATGGATAGAGAGTCCTATGTCTTACACTACAAGTTGCTGGAATTCTATCTTCGGATGGGAATGAGATTGAAAAATATTCATCGGGTGCTTGCTTTCGATGAAGCTCCATGTCTCGCGAAATATATTGACTTTAACACTAAAATGAGGGCAAAGGGGAGGACAGATTTCGAAAAGAATTTCTATAAGCTGATGAATAATGCAATGTTCGGTAAGACAATAGAAGATGTTCGAAAGTACAGAGACTTTAAATTTGTTTCGGACTGGAACGGCACGGATAGTGGACGTAAAAAGATTCAGAAGTATAATCCAAAGATGAAACATATAACTTTCATAACTTCCGAAGAGGATGGCGATTCCTGCGACAGTGCCCTACTGGAACTGAAAACGGATGAGCATAGATATGTAAAACCAGTTTTCATCGGCGCCGCAGTACTGGAACTTTCTAAGCTGCTTATGTATGAGACGCATTACAATTACTTTCGGGCCCAGTTCCCTGGAATACGATTAGCCTACATGGATACTGACAGTTTTGTTTACAGTGTACCAATACCCTCCCCGGACGTAACTTTCAATGATATAGTTCGGGAAGATGTGGAAAAGAATGGTGAGAAGTCTATATATGATACTAGTGGGATGAGTGGACCCATGGTGGCCCCCAACTTTCCGAAGATTAATAAAAAAGTGATAGGTAAATTTAAAGATGAGTTGAATGGTGAACCTATTCTTGATTTTGTCGGCATACGCTCGAAAGTGTATGCTTTTCGAACTCCAACTTCGGAGACGAAAAAAAATAAAGGGGTGAAAGATGTTTGTGTTAGAAAACATTTGAACTTTGAAGACTATAAAGATCTGTTTGAAACTGGGAAGGAGCCCGAGCCAGCACAATTTATACAGTTTGTACGGAAAAAACCTGGTGAAATCCGTAGTGAAAAGCGTAGTAAAATGATGGCGCCAAATGATATCAAACGTGTGCAGTTATACAATCCGAACACGGGCGAATGGCTGGCAGAAACATGGCCGATAGGACGGACGACGGGTCATGGTCATGGTTAAAATTGTAAAGACTTTAATCTACTATTTTCAATAGAGACCAGGGCATCACTGATAACATAAACGTGGGCAAATATATTATCATTGTGAGCGTCATCGCCACCCCACGCGGTATCTTTCTTCAGGATCTCAAGTTGAATTCCGTCCTTTGTGTTCATTACTTTTAAACCATTTCCATGAAACTCAATATCTTTAAAACTACGCAGATCGATAAACAGACAGAATTTATTCTTCAAATAATCGGCCTCATCTATATCAATTTCACACCAATCTTTATCTTCAGCAAAATACCGTCGCACCTCTCGCCAAAATTGTCTTGGTATCATCTTCTGAGCGTACACTTTATTTGCAATGCCTTCAATCATTACAGACACAGATTCAATGGAGGGGTTAAAGAAAAGTTCACTGTTCAGTTCTGACTGATTCTGATTTTTAGTGAAGAGTATAGCGATACCTCTAATGCTACGTCGTGGTTACATTTATATTTTCATTGATAACGTGTCCGATTCTTTGAATGGGATTGTTCTAAAATAATGTATATGCTCGTAAAGGTAACTTTTTCACCGTTGTAATAACCAGCAGTTGACCTCGCGAGATCGAGGTCAGAAATTGTCTCGTATTCCATTTGAATGTTTTTTAATTTATAATTGGTTGTAATCAGTTTATTACTGACAATTAATTGGGGGGCGGGTGCCAACGTAATTTCCCATTCAATATGACTCCCTAACGCTTTTGGATATGCAACTCCATGACCTGTCACGAGGGGGTGAGTGAGACGAATAGCATATTTTGTTTTATATGTGTCGAAAAGTAAATTATCACCCACGACGGCGGCATCTGCATCGGCCGCGCCACTTCTCAATTTTCTTAGATTTTCGTTCTGAATTCCGTACAGTGTCATGTTCGATCTCTCCTTTTTATGTTTGAAGAGATCACGATAGCATTCAATGAGGTTATATTTACTCAAATCGGAAAGTGCCTGGCCCTCAAATGTGAGTTTCATACGCTCCACCAAATTTTTTGCAACATTTTGTACTACACGGGTAGTTCCACCTCCCATTACTTCGAGATCAAAAACCAGGTCGAAAGTATCTGGAACTAAGAGTACTCCGCTTTCTAACTTTGGACATCGTATGATAAGTGTCTGGCCTGGATCTGCCTCACTTGGATTATGAGCAATCACATGATGAGTTCTTTCTGACTTCGTTCCATTCGGTATTCGGTTGGTGAAAGTCGGTGATAATGTTCTATCGTACCCCATTTTCGTGTAATGTATATAGTAGAAGAAAAAAAGAAATTACATGTTATAAAGAAAATTAATCACATCTTAAGTTTCACTTCGTGTATATAATGACTTAGAAGAAAAAAAGAAAATCACATCTTTACGTAAATATTTCCGTCTGCCTGAAAGATAAATCGATTGCCTGTGTCGCGAATCAATCGAAGGACCCAATATTCTTGTAAATGTTGGACTTCCATATCATCATTGTCCAATCTCCTGAAAGACGTTTATGAATTCTAGTCGCTTAAAGAAGTTAGTCTTTTGACATTCCTTCACGAAAGCTAATATGTTATGATACAGATTATCATCCTTTAGTCGGACACCTGGATTTGCTCGAAGTATATGTCGATTTACCCGCCGAAGTTTGCACCATTCCAATTCGACAGAGAAACCAAACAGGTCTTTATTTTTAGAAAGAAACTTTGCAATATTCTTTTCACCAAACATGTTGATGCCGTAGGGAATGTCATATATTAATACATAATTTTTTATAATGACTAATGTTAATCCAGTTAAAAATATCCATAGCTGTTCTCCAACAAATCCGACCACCGATCCTGCTGTTTTTAATAGAAAACTGACAAGGGAGCCGATTAAACCTGGTATTGCAGCAGCACTTTTTGCAGCCAATGTTTTTAACCATTCGCCAAATTGCTTTACAATTTCTTTCGCTTTTGTATATACTTGGGCGGACCTGAACCTCCTGCGTTTGCTCCAGTTCCTGCTCCCCCTCCTCCCCTCCTTTAGTCACAGCCAGGGCAATTGTTGATATTGTCATTCCAAGGGCAGTCAGTATTGCAGCGATTGTTATACCATTTCGTTTAAATAATTCTGTCAGCTTCAGTCTCAGTGATAATTCTGGATCAGAAATTACATCACGAAGAGACCTAGTCGTAGCCAGTCTTTCATGTGCCCCACTGATCATATCAAGTTGTACTTCAATTCGATCATCAATTTTAGCTAGTCTTGTTCTGAGTTCGGGTGTAAGTTCTGTCTGTTCTGACATAATTTTATCTCTTTCACTGTAAAGCTCATTAAGACGCATATTTGCCATCTTTAATTCATCAACAAAAGCTCTGTAGTCAGGGTTTAGATTATTCCATTCATCGATTTTATTTTCTATAGTATGTATTTCATCGCATTATCGCTAAAATTTACTCGTAAATCTGTTATTCTATCTCTGAGTCGTCCAATGTCGTAGGGTTTCAGTCTATCGGCCTGCCTGTTCATTAATGTTTTCGCTTCATTATCAGTCAATTGTGTTACCATTTCTGGTGGATATTCTAATATATCTCTTTTAAATTCTGCAGCTCCCTTACCTTTTATTGAGGAGGGCATTAAAGACTTCGTGCCTTTATTATATGTCAGCCTGGCGTCTCGATAATACAGCTCTCCATCCCTAATACTAGCATTCGTATGCATTAATTCTCGTTTATGCGCATCAGTAATCCTATTACTATCTAAGTATTTGTTAGCCATTATCTCTGTAATTTGCCCTCTCTGTCCAATCAACAACTCACCTGCGGGTCTGTCGCTTAAGCTAGCCTGGAAAGTATCGTCTTCTGCAGGGGTATTATTGTCAATAAAAGATGTTTCAGCATCATCATCATCATTCAAATTTGCATCATTGAAATCCTGGAGTGGTATATCTTCTCCTCCTTCTGCCATATTGTATTTCTATATTACTACAATTATTTTTTATCATCCCTTACATATACAGTAAAAAATGCACATCTCAGTTGTTGAAAGCGTTGAACAATTGGCTGATTACATAGAAAGAACAAGTGCTGCATATCGACGAAGTTATAAATTAATGGGTCGAATTGATATGGCTCTTAATATTACTAAAGGAATTCTTGTAAGCTCTGCTGTAATAGCGGCAATTCCAACAGTTCCGGTACTGTTAGCCTTAACTCCTATACCTGGTGTCGTTATTGATGTAATACAAGGAAAAACGGGAGTATCAAAAAGAAGAGAGAAGTATAAACATTATTACGTTCAATATAAACAGCTGCTTACACAAATACAAGAAAAAGGTGCAACCCTTCGGAACGAGGAGGCTCCGGGGTCAGAACTTATTCAGAACATATTTCATCAGGCGCTAGAAATTCAAAAACAAGAAGGATTTAGTCCGCCGCTGGAGCGATATCTACGATATTATGGATTGAATGGATATGAAAGTTAGTTCGCACCGATAGGAACTTCGTGTTCAACATCAGCTAGACTCCGCGACCGGCCGGCCGGACTGACAACGGGTGTAAAAGTCCCTTTATATAGGCTAGTTTGATGGTGATGACTCACACGGAATTTCCCACCTTCCCACCTTCGGAACGTGTATAAACATGCTCAGCAGGCCCGCTTAGTTCAGGACAATGCACTGTTGCGCATGCGTGAGTTCGTATATAGGTCAGGGTCATACTTTAGTTACATGGATGGTTAATTTTTCCTTCGCTTCATGTAGATAAATGAATAAAATGGGGTGTAAAATTCTTATTAATCCCAGTTGTCCACGTTTACTTTACTACTTCATGTTGGCTGCTACAATAAATTAATGTCATCAACCATATAATTAGGATGATCTTATTGCCATTACTCTCTTTGTGTACACACAGTAGTAAACTAAAGACTGTTGAAAACCCTCATTAATCAGATGAGGGTGTAACATCTGGTTCCACATTCTACCACTTTGTTTCAAGCCATACAGTGATTTCTTAAGTTTAAGAACCATATCTTCTTTGTTTCTAGTTACATAGCCATCTGGTTGTTCCATATAAATTACACAGTCAAGAGGAGCATGTAAATATGCTGTCTTAACATCCATCTGATGTACAGTAAGACCTTCATTCATTGCTAATTGCATTAACATTCTTACTGATGTCATCTGGGCTGTTGGTGCAAATGTTTCATGATAATCAACATCTTGTTTCTGAGAAAAGCCCTTAGCAACAAATCGTACCTTATATTTCTCAGTACCATCTGGATTCACTTTAATATTATAAACCCATTTACCTCCTACTACATTTTGGTCTTTTGGCAATTTTACCAACTCAAACGTATCATTCTCTCTTAGTGCTAATATTTCGTCATCCATTGCTTTCTCCCACTTACGTTTATCAGGTGAATTAACAGCTTCCTGATAAGTTTGAGGTACATGACACATTTTGTAACAATAATGAATATATCTCTCATCATCTTCCATGACTGTTACATAATCTTTGAGATACTCTGGCCTTCTAGTAATTCTTATAGGTCTAGTCTTAACCTTTCCTTCCTTTTGTGTCACATCGTCCAAGTTTTCTTTACTACTTGAACCCGAAGTTTGACCATCATCTGGTACAATCGCCTTATCAACATCATGTGTGTTTTAACTTCTGTACCTGTGCTATCTGTGACATCTTTCCTGAATATCATTTCATCATCATACACATTCTTGTTATCACTTAACTCTTGTACAAATTTGACACATCTTACTCTTCTTACAGAATTATTTTCTTTAAAATACACTAAGTATGCTGGACTTTCTTTGTCATACCCTACAAAAGTACCCTTAATACATCTCGGATCAAGTTTCGACTTAACTTGTACATATGCATAACACACAGATCCACATGGATTCAGATTACTTAAATTATGTTTCTTGCCTGTTATACATTGGAAAGGGGTCATTCTTATTCTATGGTTATAACATCTGTTTCGTGTATAGGCGGCAGCAATTACTGCATATGTCCACAACTGCTTTGGAAGTTTGGACTCTAATAACATATATCTGCCCATTTCAAACAGTGTACGCCAACTTCGGTCTACTGTACCATTTTGATGTGGTGAATATGGGTGCTGAAAACTCCGGACAAAATTTATTCTCAATCATAAGAGATCTAAATTTGTCTGAGGTGAATTCAGTCCCGTTGTCACTTCTCAGCCTCTTCATCACACCATATGGTGCACTCTGAGCCAAAAATCTTTCTGTGGCTATAATGGTATCACTCTTATTCTTAAGAACATACACAAAAACGGTACCCGAGAAATCATCGGTAAAACAAAGACCATATTTGAAACCATCTCTTGCAACAGGATCGATTGGCCCTGCTAAATCACAGTGTACAAACTCCATGGGCTTGGTGACACGTTTATCGGTAACTCTATTAAACGTTTGAGTCATTTTTCCCTGAATACATGTATCACAATCGAATTTTTCTTTATCACTTATTATGAAACCTTTGGATACACCCTCTAAACTGATAATATCTTTAATGTTACAGTGGCCCATTATTTTGTGCCAATCTTTCAGTGATCTAGATGCCGTTTTACAGGAAACTTTGTTCAGCAAATACAATCTCCCATCTTTCTCAACATCAAACGTAGTGCCCTTTGCTTTCAAATGAGCACCATTGGGATAAAAACTTACTGACGCCCCAGTACTTGTTGCAGCTTGAACAGAAAAAATATCTTGTTGATAAGATGGTACATACAAAGCATTCTCTAAAATAAAATCGTGAGATCGGCCATTTACATCATACAAAGCAACTTTCGCATTTCCTCTGCCCTTAACAACATCATTACTCTGGCTACCGTCCGCTAGCTCTATCGTGTGTTTTCTGCTATCGAAATTCGTCTCGAAACTTACAAATTTGAATTTATCCTTTATTATATGAGTAGTTGCTCCACAATCTACTAACAAACTATGCTGCTTAGCTTCAAAATTACATAAATTCTCATGACTTACAGAAAAACAAAATGAATGTTCGTCTGCATCTAGCGCGTCTTTGTCTTTACTTGTCTTTGCCGCGTCTCTGTCTTGTCTCTGTCTTGTCTTACGGCATTCTCTCGTCATGTGTGTCGTGGTTCTGCAAACGTCGCACCACTTCTGCCCTTGTCTGCACTCGTTCGCTTTGTGTCCAATCTTGCCACATCTGTAACATCTTACCCGTCTCGTTGAACCGTATGTAAGTCGTTGCTGGTCCCCCTCTGATTGTGTATCTTCATGACGCCATGTTGACTAACACCGTCCCAAGAACCGCCTTTTGCTACCTGGCTACCTTTATCAGTTTCTTCATAACTTTTCAATGCCATCTTGAACTTTGTGAAGGTTTGTTCCTTCTCGGCTTGTGTGGTGACGGCAACACAGGTTCTGAAGCGTGAAGGAAGTCCCTTTAGTGTCATGGCAATTAAAAGACTGTAACTGATCTTTTCTGCTGCGCCTTTAAGTGCAGTGTCTACATTTTCTGCCCGTATCATATAATCTGTCACGTCTTCGTCATCTCTCATTGAAAGTGTAGTTAGTTCGTTACATAGTGCTATCACTCTTGATTTGCTATGCCCTAGTTAATGGTTACGTAAAATCTGAAGCGCCTTGCGACCATTATTCTTAGAGTCTCTGATAATAAGTGATATACTTTTATCATCGAGGCATTGTATCAATTCAGCGTAGGCATCGTGATTCTTCTCAGGGTCTGGCTCACTTTCATCGCCTTCTTCGGGGAATATGACTTCCTCCAATTTTTGCAGTTGCATGTGACCAAGGAACTTCACCTCCCATAATTCGTACTTCGACTTGTCACCATCAAATTGCAGCCGTGGTCTGGGCCCATAACCTGTTGAGGTGCGGTAGTTCATTCCGTACGGTGCAATGATATAGCGAGAGGAAGCGATAGCTTGTTTCAGTACAACCACTTTCTTTATTGGTCACCAACACGTGCAGTGGATGAACATCACTTGCCAAGTCTGCTTTGTCTTGAACACACACTAACAGAAAAACCCCACCCAGCTGGTATAACACATACATGCATAATGAGACTATCATTTACATAAATTATAATATCATTGACCGTTGCATCACAAAGAAATTGACCTTTGTGGATAAAGTTCAGTTTACTCTAACACTATCGTATTTCGAAACGAAGGGTGTATATATTCGTAAAATTTACCCACCGAGTCTGTGTATAAAACTTTCCAGCTAGCTGTATGTAAAATTTTCTCACCCAGTCTGTGTATAAAACTTCGTAGCTGCTGTATGTAAAATTTCCCGCCCAGTCTGTGTATAAAACTTCCCAGCTAGCTGTATGTAAAATTTTCCCACCCAGTCTGTGTATAAAACTTCCCAGCGTGCTGTATGTAAAATTTACCCACCGAGTCTGTGTATAAAACTTCCCAGCGTGCTGTGTCTTCAGAACGAGTTTGTATGTAAAATTTTCCCATCGAGTCTTTTTATAAAACTTCTCAGCTATAGCTCTCTTCAGAACGAGTTTGTATGTAAAACTTTCCAACCAAGTCTGTGTATAAAACTTCCCAGCTGTAGCTGTGCCCTCAGAACGAGACTGTATGTAAAATTTTGCTGTGTGTAGTTGTATCATCAGATCGAGGCTGATATATATAAACTTTTTGCAGCTGTGCTGAGTAAATTTCTCACATATAGAACCTCGATCTGATACAGCGATACTTCATCAGAATGAGGCTGTGCATATAAGATTTTGCAGCGCTGTCAGATACTGTAAACGTCAGCAGCTGCCTCGAAAACGAGGCTTGATGTAAAATCTTCGAGCTGTATCAAAGTCCGATGTATGTATGTATGTATGTATGTATGTATGTATGTATGTATGTATGTATGAATGTGTGTATGAGTGTATGTATGTATGTATGTATGTATGTATGTATGCATGTATTCTACATGTGTGAATGAATACGCTATATGCGTGCGCGCATTTTTTACTATTTGTATGTATATGTGGGCAATGTATCTTATGTGTGTGTGTGTGTATACACATGCACACATATAAATGTGTGTTATATATATATATATATATATATATATATATATATATATATAATTCCTCTCTATATACATTTTCCATCTTTTCTATCTCTAAATAAGCTATATTGTGTAAATTAATTTTTTTACATTTGGCGCCCCATACCCGTACTCACTTGTTTGTTATTACAACGCCTAGTTTGTCATGCTCAACGCTCAGTTTATCATTTTCCACATCCGGTGTTATTCTTACTTTCGCATTTTCAACACTGCACTCAATTTGCTGTTTTCAATGCTCACTTGGACCAGAGACACTAGAGGGGAAGATTTGACACTCAATTTGTCATTTTCCACGCTCAGTTCGATGCTCACTTTGTCATTTTCCACGCTCAGTTCGACGCTTATTTTATCAATTTTCGGGCCTTTACATACCTGCTTTTGCCTTGGTCAATCGTCAATCTATGCGAAACCTAGCAGCTAATATATTCAATGGATATCAACTCTTAAAAAGTTACAATTTGAAAACTTTATAAAAACTATGAATCTTATCATTGAATAGCACATGAATATAAAATACATTTATGGAGAGCTGTTCCAAAGATTTCAACAATATTACATTAAATAACAAACTTGTTACATAAAAAGAATAACACTGACATAAATTTTTTACAGATACTTTTGTACTGATATTGAACAGTCTGGTCTGACAGATTGTTTTGGTCATTATTACAAAGGCTGATTTATTAGTTTTCAGCTAACCGTGTAGGAAAGATAAGAACAATGGGACTTTCATCATGGTGGGTCGACTATCTGTTCTGCCACTCAAACAGTCACTGAAAACAATCTCCAGAATTAAAAATACACAGTCTATAACACTACAACTCTTTCGTGAAAAATAAGTATTTTAGGCTTTAAGTTCCATAGTGTTGACTTGATGACTCTAAATAGCTGAATCTAACGGATTTTAGTACAGTTCTACTTCAGAGCTAAGGTTGACACTGATGAATCTAAATGTACCTAATTTTCAATATGACACATTCAAGGCAGGCTTGTCAGTCGTGCCCCTGATATTATGAAGTTCTTATGATGCACGGGGATATTGGCGCAGCTTAGGCCTATCGGTTAGCAGCATGTGCAGCACCTAAGTGCATCCTTTGCGGTATTTTCGTAATAACCTTATTATACCTTTTACATTCTTGACTAAGGCATCAAATTGTCAGAGTAGCGACCGTTTTCGTGCAGTTGAGTTGTCAACAATTTTCTTCCGATTTATAGCGCAAGTGTCGAATGCTATCCCGGACGCGCTTCTGCAAGTTCTAGATAGTGTGTGTACACTACACGCGCGAGACATGTTCTGGCACTTGTCCAATGGGTCCCTTGAATGCGCAGATGCAGCTGCAGGAGATGGGGCGCCTTGAAACAGTACGTGTTAGGGAACGGGCGTTCCGTACTGCTTTTTTAGCGCACGCAAAATTCTATTGTTCCCTTGCTAGATTTATGATAATAATTCTTTTTCATTTAACTGATGCATGTGATAAATCTATTTGCCTAAAATCCCTGTAAATGGCTCAACATTGAGTACTGATGTCAATAATAATCTAAGATGTACTTTAATTCACGGGACATTTTTAGCTGTAACTTTTCAATGTATCAACTACAGAATTTTATTATAATCCGATCATCATCACCAATGCCCAGTGTCCTGCTTGCCAACACAGCCCCTATATGTGAAATGACCATTGTTGTTGTTGATAAATGTATTCTAGTCCGAACCTGAATACAAAATTTAAACAATAACAATGCAGATTATACTCATATAGGGGTATACCGGTTTTTATGAGCTAAATATATGGAATTTCTCCATGGTTCAGGGATTCAAACCAGAAACTGCAGATGATACACAGAACAAACACAATAAAAAGATGACCAAACTTAAGCCAATGGATCTTTGGACAGGGTTCTGTAAGAAATGTTTGAACTATTTTTCTGGTCAGTTGAACTTCAGCTGAAGTTCAGTAAAGATAAGTCCTGACCATATCCATCACATGCCAAATAAACTAAATTGCCTTTTTTCTGATAGATATTTGATGTCATTTTGTTTTTAATGTTTCATTTGTAAAATCACTATTTGCATTTTGCTGACAGGATTCTCCAAAAATATTATAGTGGCCGCTTCTCTAAGTTGGTGAACTGAATACAATGAACTTTCAACTAAGTGTACAGTGGGTGGCACTATGAAAAGACTAATCAGGATTAGATTGCTTATTTGCAATAACAAGGTAGTGAAATCAGGTGTAACGGCAGTGAAATAGCTGAAAGGTACTGAAAGAGGAAGTGAAACCGCTGAGAGGATTATAAATTTTGTCATCTAACTTTCATACACAAACTCTAGAGAACCAATGCCAGAACTTCTTTCATCTCAATTGATTTGTTATTTCAGATAAAAACTTTGAGGCAAACATAATTCAGACGAGACCTGACAACCCTGACAACCGCATCAAAACTCGGAGAGTCAACCAATAATTCTCACTACAATGGCTTCTCTCTGCTTGACAGTCATCCTACTGGTACAGAGTTTCCAGACGGTTACACAGCAGCCCATATGCAAGGTATATAAACAGACTCACATTGATTGCTCTGGTAGTGAGTTTAAACATGTTACGGACAACTTTCCAGAATTTTCAACTCATCTGGATTTGTCATGGAATCAAATCAACGAAACTGGTTCTGCTTCCTTCAAAGGGCTGAATCAACTGCAACAACTAAATCTATCATCCAATGAAATTATTTTAATCAGTGGCAAATCATTCAGCGAACTTCAAAGCCTAGAAATCTTAGACCTGCAGAAAAATTCACTGAATCATATTCCTGAAAAACTACTTTTTCATCTGAAGAACCTTAAGACTCTAATCCTGTCAAAAAATGATTTGAATAAGTTGTCTCCAACATTGTTCAATGGTCTTGGACTGTTAAATGCATTGTACCTTGATAGTAATGGAATTTCAACTTTACCAAATGGAATATTTCAAGATTTAACAGAGCTGAAAATTATCAATTTGGATAAGAACAACCTAGATTGTTTTCCACAAACAGCATTGCAAGCACTAGTTAAAATCAGAGAAATAACACTTAATTGGAATTGTTTTCTTGACAATTGCACAAGAATGAATTTGAAACCATTTCATGAACTAGAGAGGCTTGTGCTTACTGCCTGTGACATGTTGGCCAATGCGTTTAATGAGTTTTTACCATATGTTCCCACATTGCAGGATGTCATGTTTGATGACAACAAGGCTGTTAGTTTCATTGTGCAGTTGGTAAAAAATATCTTTCTGAATAGGATGAACTCTAAAACTCAAGATTTAGTTGAGGTGCTTGGCGATCTTAGGCACTCAAAATCAAGTCACTGCATCTTGAAAGTCTGAATGAGATCACAAATATAACTTTCAAAGGACTTCATGAGACAAGTCTGGAAAAACTACATATATCCCTTTACCCCTTGAGCAGCAATGTTGTACTTTCACCCGGAGTATTTCTGTGGCTGCGACATTTAAAGACGATCAGTATAAGAGTACGTGACCTTGTTTCCATTGATAGCAGAGCTTTCAATGGCCTGGATAATTTGACTTCACTAATCCTGACACGGGACAATTTATCAAACATCACCGAGGTGTCTCAAAGTGCTTCTAACCTTCCCAAGCTTAAATATCTACATCTCAACTTCAATAAATTCTCGGGAGAAATCCCTCCCAACATATTTGTAGAAGTTTCCTCCCTGGTAGAAATAGATCTCTCATACAATAGTTTTACAGCTATCCATCCTGACAGTTTCACTTCCCTTCCAAATCTAATTACTCTCGACCTGTCTTACAATGATATTCATTATCTACCTGAGGCTGCATTTTCCTTCCTCACATCACTAGAAGCACTCTATCTGAAAGGAAATGACTTGACCAATTCGGATCATGTTCCAAACTGCATACATTACCTAGTAGGCTTAAAACACCTCAAACAATTATCTGTAAGTATATTCTCTCCAGCAGTCTTGTGCCTAGAGGATGTTCCATCACTGGAGTACTTCCATTTATCTGGTTTCCTAAAATCAAGACAGGCTTCTTTATTTAACAGTGATGAAACCAATGCATTTATGTTTTGCACACTGCAAAGTGCCAACCTGTCCAAGCTGGAGACAATTGACATTGAGGGAGTACAGGTTGATACTATATGCATGAGTTATGAAAACAATGGTGAATGTCAAATTATCAACAAAAACTGTCTCAGCATAACAAATTATGAACCTTGGAAAAACATGAAAACTCTTAAATTACATAACAGTATATGGTCAGAAAGTAAGAAAGAACTGATGGCCCTTTTGAACTTGTTTCCAAACCTTGAAGAACTCTCTCTGAAATCTTTACATACACTTGAATACATGGATGTGATTTCAGACTCCCTTGCATATCTACAATCCTTGGACATTAGTTCCAACCAACTCACAAAGGTCAACACAAACCTGCTTAGGTCACTACCTAATCTAAAGACTCTGACAATTCATGAAAATCCCTTCTCTTGCTCAAAATGTGAAATGGAAAGTTTTGTGAAGTGGCTTAAAATGACAAGACAGTTTTTCTGACAGAAGCTCCAAAGTGTGCCATTCCTCAGTATATGGATGATGTTTCTGTGTTAACATTAGACTTTGGATTGGAGTGTAACTTGACTGTTCTCATCTCTGTTCCGATCACATGTTTTGCATTTGTTATATCTCTGACAATAGTTGTTGGAATTCGATTTCGATGGCACATACGCTACTTATTATTCATGCTAAAACTACGACGTGGTGGCTATCAATTGCAAGTAAACGATGAAGAACAACCATTGGAGAAAAAATATGATGCATTTGTGGTGTACAATGAGCATGATGGAGAGTGGGTCATGCAGGAATTGATTCCTAACTTAGAAAATACTGATCAACATAATTTCAAGTTGTGTATCCATGAACGGGATTTTATGCCAGGCGATGACATATTTGAAAACATTCTGAACAGTATTGAGAACAGCAACAAAACACTTCTTTTACTATCTCCTCACTTTGCACAAAGTGAGTGGTGTTACTTTGAAATGAGGATGGCACAAACCCAGTTATTTGAAGAGAAGAAGGATGTCATATTGATGGTGATGCTGCAGGAAATCCCAGATGATATGATGCCACGAGTGCTGCGGAAAATACTCATGACGAAGAAGTACCTGGAATGGCCTGAGAATGACTTGGGAAGGAGGATGTTTTGGCAGAAACTGAGAATGGCACTGATGTCAGAGAGTAGAGTTAACAGAATCGCACAAGTCTGAATGCAGGTATTCTCATGACGGTATGTACCTTAAAGTTCCACATGAATTAACATCCCATGTCAATACATGTACAATGGTTCAAAGTTGAAGCAAACTACCTGTAGCTCTTGAAGAATTTTAGATAAGCTTTGCAGTTTATTCTGTAAGGAGGAAATTCTTTGATCAATCTAACCATACCTGCACATAAATTTATATTCATTATTCAATGTTTAACATTCAATATGCAGAGTATGTATATAGTTTTTGTATTTAAGAATTACAAGCAAATAATTTTGAGCTTTTTGCTTTTCATTTCATTTGACAGTTGTGAATCATTTGAGAGTTGGGAAAAGTTTTGTTTAAGCTGCACATTTTTATGGAAGGCTAAGAGTTTCTTTTAATCCACCTTTTTAGTGGCTAAAAGTGTCAGAAATGAATTTTTGAAAATGCAACGATGAAAATTATCCTTTATATTCAGTAATTCATGAAACTCACGACATTAACCATACAAAGTATAAAAGAGTGGTTAATTTAAAAATTACAAAGTTTCACTAAGAACAAGCGACCTAGCGGCCGATATAGCTCTGCTGTGTTTATGTAGAGAATAACTATTTTTGACACATGTTGATGAAGAAGGTGGAAATCTTTGATAGCTCATTTCAGTGGCCAGAAAAAAGTGGCTAAAATAGCTGCAAAAATACACAATTGAAGATTTCATCATAATTTGAATATATCACATCGGATCATCCCTAAGAACATGTCAACCAAAGCTATCTGACAAGTAGTTTTTTGAGAATAAAATTTTCTGACCAAAAATGGCAAAAATTGCCCCAAAAATAAAAATTGCAGATTTCACCATAATTTTAATATATCATATATTGCAATAATCCCTTGGAAACTGTATACCAAATATCAAAGCTATCGACTTGAAGTTTTTGAGAAACAAATTTTTTGACCAAAATGGCAAAAATTGCCCAAAAATACAAAATTGCAGATTTCATCATAATTTCAAAATATCACATTAAGTTCATCTGTAGGAACCTGCATATCGAATTTCAAAGCTATCAGACCAGTACTTTTTGAGAAACACATTTTTTGACCAAAAATGGCAAAAATTGCCCCGAAAATACAAAATTACAGATTTCATCAGAAATACAATATATATTACTCAGTTTATCTGTAGAAACCTGTATACCAAATTTCAAAGCTAGTAGACCAGTACTTTTTGAGGAACACATTTTTGACCAAAAATGGAAAAAATTGCCCGAAAAATACAATCTTACAGATTTCATCATAATTTCAATAAATATAATTTAGGTTATCTATAGGAACCTGTATACCAAATTTCAAAGCTATCAGATGAGTAGTTTGGGAAATACACATTTTTTGACCAAAAATGGCAAAAATTGCCCCAAAAATACAATCTTACAGATTTCATCAGAAATTCAATATATATTACTTAGTTCATATATAGGAACCTGAATACCAAACTTCAAAGCTATCAGACCAGTACTTTTTGAGAAATACATTTTTTGACCAAAAATGGCAAAAATTGCCTTAAAAATGCAAATTTGCATATTTCTCCACAATTTGAACAAATCTGAAATAGATCATCCCTAGGGACCTATGTACCAAATATCAAAGCTATCTGACTGGTAGTTTTGAAGAAGATTTTGAAAGATTTTTTTACCAAAAACGACAAAAATTGCCTTAAAAATACAAATATGCAAATTTCACCACAATTTGAAAATCTGACTGAAGTCACCCTAAGTAAACTGCATATCAAATTTCAAAGCAATCGGACGAGCGGTTTCAGAGAAGATTTTTTTACCAAAAACAGCAAAAAATGCCCCCAAAAAACCAAAATATGCAAATTTCACCACGATTTGAACAAACTTAAATGAGCTCACCCCAAGTGAACTGCATATAAAATTTCAAAGCAATTGGACTTGCGGTTTCAGAGGAGAAGGCAATTGTTGACGGACAACGACTGACGAAGACAACGGACGACGACGCCAACGGACTATGACAGAAAATCAACCTATTTGATAAGCTCCGCGTCGCTGACAGCAGAGCTAAAAAAGTTAACAAGTACAAAGAATATTATTTAATTGACCACCCATTCTTAGTCAAGAGAATATACCGGTATGTGGAAGTGGTCAGAAATATTGTCTATCTGAATACTAAGCATGGTTATAGGACCATTATTTTTATGTGTGGGGATTTAGCCAAGCGATCTTGACTGTAATGTCTTTGCTAGGTGACTTTTGGTGCCATACTTCTTAGTTTGAATTTGATTTAGCCCCAGTTTATGTTAACAAGCCCAGTACTGGATATTTCAACATGCTAACAGAAATACGTGTTAAAGTAATAGGTATACTGCATTGGGCATTTATAATTTGAACAAAAGCAGGGATTGTATTTCCTCCCCAATGTGTCAGCTCTCAGTGTTCATGTAACTTATGCTTCTCTTAAATTAAAAAAATAGTGGTTTGCAGCAATGTCAAAGGTTATATGTGAACAAATTGCGACATCTTATTTGATATTAATGAATCATAGATTGATGTTTCCTTTATCGTATCTCACTCAACATGCTTTCTTGTCCTTCCCTCAGTGTCAAGTAACACGATCAAAATCATATTATAATCCGGTGAAAATCGTGATGTGAATCATAGCAAGACTGGTAAATGTAGGCCCCATTAATCCTGAAATACATGTAGCAGAATTTGTAGACCCTACTTAGACCAAGCTGCTGTAAACCATACTCAAAGGGGTGGCACACATGCATACAGCTATTCATAGGAAGTGAAACAGTGTGAGAGTTGAACAATTTAAACAAATTACATCATAGCAGTATCAATCCAGAAGTAAAGCTGTACTGTTTCATATCAGGTCCACACCCAACATGACTTTGTAATGTCAGTGTTGCATCCAAAATGTGCGAAAGATAATTTGATTCATATGGTAATGTTCAATGAGGTATTAATTAATAAAACCTTCATGGCCCTGAGAAATATTTTGGAACATCAAGAAATGTGAGGGAAGGGTTCTCGAAAGGTAAGGCCTATATAGACATTACCTTGCCATGAAATACTTATTAGGGCCACCAAAATTAGACTTTTTATTAAAAAAATATGGGGGAAAAGTACCCAAATAAAAGGTACAGTTCCTGTCCTTTGTTCCACGGTCTCCTGTCGCAGATGAACATTAATAATATTGCAGGAGTAATTTTCTAAGATGCATTCCCAATTGAACACTCAGCCGTAATACACATGCAGAAATTTAGTATCATTTCAAACATCACAAACCAAAGTTCAAATTGATTTCTAAGCCATGGTAATATAATAATATTACTTTGTTTTGTACATCCCTCTTACTCATGCTATAGATTATAAGAAAAAAATAACGAAGTTAAATTTTGCCATATTCTTAACACAAAGTGGCATACAGGCTGTTTGACAAAAAGAACGAAAAAATCAAGTCAATACTTTGTACTTTGCAAATGCTACCCCTAAAAATTTACTAAATTGGCAGAGTTGATTTCGTACTTACAAATTTGAATTCTTTTGTCCATGGTTAATGTGAGACCGCGTCCCTGTTTTCCTTCACTAGAGTCTGTACTGAAAAAACATACACACAAGATTAATCCGGTTGAACTGCATTATTGCAATAAGTCAGTATATGTAACATCTTTGTTACTTGATGATCAGACATTGTGTATAACAAGCAATGATGACAAGCACAGAACAGTCAACTCGACAACAAAATCATGGTGTCTAACAGCTGGGAATATAACATACCACTTTTAAAATCAAACAATGAATGTTATTAAAGCAAAAGAAGCTTGTAACTTTTGGATGATTTTAAAACTATTTTTGTTTTTCGAGACAATTACAGTTGCTTACTCCCAAAAGTATATTGAGATACACAGTTTATACCTAGTGTGTCAACTCAGCCTGTAGACCACAGAATGCATTCATGTAATATAATTGTTAACAAGTGATTTTAGTCTGGACAAGAATTCAATATAAATGTAACAAAACCATCACAAATACTTGTGCACTGCAGGTTTTCAGAGAGCTCTTTAGTGAGTGTGTCTTATGTGTTGGAAAAGTATTTAGAGCTTCCAATATCCCATGATACATTCTTCCACAAATTAGGTATTGAATATCATAGAAGACAAGACTTCACAAGCATTGTTAAGGTAATAGGTTTGCTTGTGACTTCTGCCAATTCATGGTAAAAATCAGTTGAACTTTTTGTCTCTCTGGTCAACTGGAAAATATGTAGTCTATATCTTTCCAGACAGTTATGAACAACAAAGAAAGGATCTCCTAAAATAAAGTTACTTTATTCCAGAATTACATTTTTGACATGACATTTTTCATGTGAATCGTTAAAAGAGTAAACAAGCCCTGATCTGAGTCCATTTCTATATGTATTTGTTAGTCTTACTATACCAATATTCATTGCAAGCCTCCGTTGTGTATTTTTCCAGGTGACAGTTATTCCTACGTAATTGGCAATTACCCCTGACAGAAAATGATTACACGTTAACATTACTTTCAAAGGAAAATAAAGCATGACCTGACAAGAAAGAAAAAATTTACAGAGTAAAATACTAAGCTCAGTTATTGAACCGCCTTTCCTTCAGAGATGGGGATTTCATCGATTGATTTAATTGCAGACTTGTTTGCTTTTGTTGTAGGTTTGAATCTGACCAAGAATTTTCTGAAAACTGATTCAGAACTGCATTCCTCAGTGCCTTGAATCTGTCAATTTTGAAATGCACCTAGAGTACCCAATTATTATACGGCAATATACACAAAAAACCTTGAAGTTTTAACCCACTAAAAAGCATTGTTTTTGCTGTGTTTGAATTGACTGCAAACGAGACTGTTGAAGTTTACGATCCTTCATCTGCTAAAAATGTTATTGGACCAGGTACGATTTGATCCATCTTCTCTGAACTGAATAAGCATTCAATTCTTAATGTGTGCAAGTGTCCTACACATTTATCATAATCATCTTCATTCCTCCATTGCAGTTCTTCCTTACGGAGCTTGGAACTTGCCTTCCTTAGTCAGTTGCTGCCAGGCTTTGCCAGTAGGATACTCATAATCTGAAACTGATTCCGGTTTCATCTCTATGGAATATCCAGGAAGCTGAAGGAAGATAGACAAGACAAAGATTGAGATAATTTTGAACACTGTAATTTACACAGATTAATGTTCACCTGCTTGGTGGATGCAGCGGTTATCATTTGTTATATAAATAGCCAGGTGATGTTATTGTGAACCATTTTCATGTTCCTACTGACAGAGAGCTCAAGGTACATAATAAACACAGACCTAAAAGTACGGGGCTAACAACACTGTGAAACTTGCCTGTGAGGGCGCACAATGGAAAAATACCCCCTCACCCCTATACAGGTCAATAGTTACAAAGGATACTCACCTTTGGAGGCATGTAGCAACCATTTCTGATTATAACAGGATCTTTAAAATGTTCATGGAGATGATCAACATATTCAATTACTCTGTCAAGAATCAAAAATCAATTAGTTTTCATAATTACGATTTTAAACATTTCTAAATTTAGAACAAAGGTTAGTTAGTTGTAATTTGTCCGACATGTAATTTTTCTACTTTATTGTGCTTTCAGAAGTATACTGCTACAATGAAATTTGTAAGATCATTTTTCAGTGCAAACAACCAATGAAATTTGCGAACTGGTTCTTGTGTTAACGGAAGGATACCATTACAATGAGACTGTAATTACTCCATTCACTTGTATTAAATGCATGATTACTTTACTATCTTGAAATTAAAAAACTTTGGCTGCAGGTAAACTGTCATAGCTCATTTATGCAGAGTTCAATGAAACAAAAGCAAACAAACAACATTTCTTTATTAGCCTTTCTAAAAGAACACAAAAAGTTAACATTGTCTCAATATGTAATTTTCAATAATAATGCTGAGGTGAGAAAACGGATTTGGAGCAACCAAGTGATATGAGGTAATTTGACTGCCATTTTTTTCCCAATCTGCCATTTTGAAATTGGCGAATGAGTGAATTTTTGTGGAATGGTATTATGTGTAGTACTACCAATCTTACTGTGGTGTTGCATACATCACAGTGTATTTTCCTCAAAATCATTTTTTTTTGCAAAGATTCACTCAATTTTCATTAATTTGTCGACCCAAAAGTTATTTATTTTTGGGTTCACCTTTTAGCATGACAAGCAGTAATAAGTTGGATGTGAAAGAAGTGTAAATTTATGCAGCTTTATGGTCCACTCTGACCTGGTCAAATTCAGTGAAATGTTCACATTATCTTCTTTGTACCAACGACTTTGTTTGGCAATAATTCAACACAGCTTGAGTAGGAGTCATTTCACGTTTGCTTATCATGATTGTAATCACTCTTTTGAATTTCAGTTGTTCAACCCTACCATTTTAGAATGAGAATAGGTAATACAAAACAAAATTGTTTATTTTCTATATACACTCTAGTTTCAAATGAGATATTAGATTTTATAAAGTAGTATGATTTTACCACAGATGTTTCAGAAATTGTCACCTGTTTTCTAAGGAGGCTGATACGCAGATATAATCAAACATACTGAGATGTTGAACCAACTCACAGAGACCAACACCTCCAGCATGTGGACAAACAGGAACTGTCAAGAGATAAGAAGAATTTGGTGTGAAGTCTAAGACTTTGACATGAATAAATTTAGTGTAAGCATTCAATTCTTAGTACTTAAATACCACACTTTTGCAACCTAAGTGAGTCTTAAAAAGTCTGAGGCTGTTGACCATATTTTCAACATGGTAGATTTCTACTGGTAACATACATAAGATTACTGAAGCCAACTAAGGCTTTAAATTACACAGGAATTTTATACAAAGACCCAAACAAATTGAGCAGATGCATGTGCTTAGCTAGTTTAAAAACAAACAGAACTTTTTTGCCATGAGAACATTGACATCTGTATTAAAGGAATTTATTGGATCACATTTCTCTCTCCTGCTGTGATAAGAAGTCTGCTTTTTACTAACAATGCATTGCAATATCCTGTTGTTCTGATCTATTGTTTTAGCATTATTTCAATTTGTCAGAATGCATAAGGTGATAAAATTATAAAATTGTTTCCTTTCTATATACTGACATACTTACCACCAAATTTCTTTGCCATGAGGATAATTGCTAAGTTTTCGTTAACACCACCAACTCGACACGAATCAATCTGACAAAATTGTATAGCTTTTGCTTGTAGCAGTTGTTTGAAGATGACTCTGTTTTGAGCATGCTCTCCAGTTGCTACACCTATGCCAATTGGATTCAATGCCTGCATTATGGAAAAAGAATTTCAGATACTGTATGTGTATCAAGTACACATTTGTTTCTGGATGACTTGTCACCAGTTCATCCTATACTTCCCTGTGCATATGTTCACCCACATTAGTAAATATTTAATCATCTTGGTTTGCCCCAAGCCCATTGTTATCAATGACAACTACCGGTATGTGGACATGTTCCAGCCATAATTTGTTGAACAGGTAAATAACAATATAGGGATGTATCAAAGTGTGGTGGTTATAAGGCTACAGCCATATCACTTCTTCACATCTATAGACAGAGGTAATTAGACAAGCTCACCAGCCTCTTGGTATCCAGTTATGGTTCTGTACAGATCACAGACTTAATTGATTGTCCTACCCTGTCCTTTGTATGAAGCATGTTTTACTTTCACTGTTATATTGTATAGCTCTTACATGTATGTTATATGTATGTTATATGTATAGCTGTAGACTTTGTACTTACATATGTTAGAGGTTTGCTGACTATGTGGTCACACATTGACTTAACTCACGCAACAATAAGGAGAAAAGACTTGACATTTATTGTTTTGATTCACTCAGTTAAGACATCAATAAACTTCACAATCTTGGGAATATAAGTGTCACTCTCTTTTCATTGCATCTACTTCATGTGAATGAACAAACAAACACCAAAGATGACAAAAATGGTGCTGACCTTTGCTATGGTTGCATGCCCCAAGACATCATCAGGAGATGTTGGTTCCTCTATCCACCAGAGTTTGAATTCAGCCAATTCTTTCATGTAATCAATTGCTTCATTGACATCCCACCTCTGATTTGCATCACTCATCTGAAAATAAGCATCGAAATCAGTATTTTCATTCATGTTTTATCAATCACAAAGTCTTAGTTTTTTAGATAAAAGAATGTGTTTTTCACATCAAGATAGCAACATTTAGATTTTAATTTTTGCAGTCATTATGCTAATCCACATGTACTGGTATATATTTGCAATTCTACACAAAAAATGAAATAAGGAACCAAATTAATCAGAAGAGTTTTGTAATTTCACAGAAGGTAAAGTAGGCTAAAAAAAAACTTCAATTTTCCCAGAATGATATTTGTTCTACACAAGTATATTAGGATAAATTTAAAAAAAGAAACGAATGGTAGGCTATCATATACCTGAGCTGATCTGCTAAACAAAGAAAGAGTATAAACATAGGGCCAAAGTCCCTGAAGCTACTATAGACATGGATGCAAAATTAAGTATTTCCTGACTGTATGAAACAATCTCACTAAGGTCATCCTAGGGACATGTAAACCAAATATTGAAGCTGTCTGACCAGCGGTTTCGAAAAAACAATCGACTCAACAGTTGACAGAGCTCTGCTGTGTTATGTAGAGAATAACCTTTTGTGACACACGTATTGATGAAGGTGGATATCTTTGATAGCTCATTTCAGGATGGCCTGACCAAAAATGGAAAAAAATTCCGTAAAAATACAGATTTGCATATTTCATGAGATTCGAGACTATATTAGTCTATAATAGCAAATAAACGAGAGTTAATTACATTCTAATTAACATAAACAAGATTTGCTTAAATCAAGATTTACGTCATAATAAAACAGCATATCTGTCAGGTTATAAAGAATCTTGAGCGGGTTATCTTTTAATATCAGTATTTTCATTATTAACCAAGCACATTTTAACTTTCAAATTAACATTGTAAGTAAGTTCTGTTGAATAAGTTGAGACTGTATGTACTCAGAGAAAGACACTGAAGAGACAAATGTTTGTAACTTAAGAAGTCAAGGTTATCCAAAGCATTATAAGGAATCATGTTACACTTTCATTGCACTGTTTACACAGATTGCATATTGCTATAAATAGCACAAGGAATCTTACAGCCCAGCTTTACCATAAAAACCCTATCACTTTGACAACCTATCACTTGACCACTCTTTAATTGACCACTCTATTTTTTTCCTCAAAAAGTAATCTTATTTTATCCTTACCAAGTCAACCATAAATGGAAATTAGAACTTTCTCTATCTCTATTTATTTGACCACCCTATCATGACAAACTATTATGAGCAATTTCTTTCGATAACATAAATGGTGGTTCAGAATATATCAAAGTTGGGATATATCAAAGTTGGGATTCAGGAAAGTTGCCTATACATGTTTTAATCCTCCAAGATGGTAAGCATTTCACTATGAACTGTCAAAAAGTGTTGAACTTTCTGATAATTCCACACTAAAATTATTTTGGCTTTGATGATTTCCTAATTAATTCAATTATTTAAAATCATATTATTTTTTTCTGGGTGAATTGTGAGGGTTTATACAGTACAAGAATTACATACAATGTAAGTTAAATTTTGACCAAAAATGACAAAAAAATTCCTTAAAAATACACATTTGCATATTTCATCACAATTTGAACAAATCTAAGTTGGGTTATCCCTAGGAACCTGTATACCAAATAACAAAGCTGTCTGACCAGCGGTTATGAAGAAGAAGATTTTTTACCAAAAACACCTTTTTTGGCATTAATTTGCCTATTTTCAACAATATCAAAAAATTAAAAAAAATAGTTTCTCAAAATCATATTTTTCATCTACACAACAAATATCAAATCAGTAAGTACTGCGGTTCTCAAGATATTTGAGTGGACGGACGCCTCACAAACGGACATACATACATACATACATACATACATACATACAGACTGACGACGGACGCCGGACGGATACCCATCCCAATAGCTTCTATAGACTATAGTCTATAGTAGCTAAAAATGTAAAATACTCGAAGTACCATTTTGTTTTCCCATCCAATCATCTTTCTTATTAAAGCACATCTTCTTTTGTCATCTTGGAGGTTTGCTCCAACTTTGACCTTGAACTTTGTCCAGCCTTCCTCCAGGGCTTTGTTGCATAACTGAATTGGATGCAATCGACAATTTGAAGAGACATAAAAAATCACTCAAGTATATGAACAGTAAAATTGGTCACCTTGTGCGTAATAATGAATGATGCAATGTACATGTAATCAATGCAATATCATGTGACTGACGGATTATGCAGTAAAAGCTGTAACTTCTGATAGCATTATTTTCTTTTCACTCTTAAGCACAAAAGATGTTCTCTTTAGAGATTTTTATTAAAATGAAAAGTATTAATTAAATGGCCTTGCCATCACAATGCACTGTTTGCAATATGCAGTGTTATCATTGATAGAATACTTGGAGTCAGGACTGAAATTCAGTTGTCAATAATAACATCAATTCTATATCATTACAACTATAAAGGCGAAGGTGAATGCTAAGCATCTTGAAAAAGTACTGGAAAACATGGAATCTTACAGATAAAGTTTTAAGTATAATATGGAGACTGATACAATGTGAGTCACAGTGTGTTTTGTTTGTGCAATTGGTTTCGGCTGTGATAAATAACATGTGATGTTTATGCAATTGTTGTGAATAAAGGGACTGAGACGAAGACAACATACAGGGTTAAAACGTCACGAGAAAAGAGTTAAACATGAGATACTGCAAATACTCTTAAGTGCACAGGTAGTATATGTGAGCAGTTATGAATACCTGTGTCAGAGTCTCGTCACTGTAACCAAGCCAACCAACTGATGTTGTGTAGGCAGGGAAACCACTCTCCAGTAACTCCTGCTCTGAAATGTCAGAGGTCAGTGTTGATTAAAAGTCTTGTTGTTGCTATCCAGTAACCATGGAAACATTGATATGTGATACTGAATTTGCTATGCTGATAATTTTTTATTTCTTCAGCAGATTTTTTTAGCATCAATGTGCCAAAATTATTCAAAGTACTGGCTGCTCTTGTCTAATGGTTTAGTTTTTTTTTTAATTTATGAATGAGGTCAAAGTTTTTTAAATTATCTTGCTATATGTAACTGGAAAATTTTTATTATAGGCTCTTACTTCATTGTTGCATAAAAAGGTGAACTACTACAAAATGTAACTTTTGATAGAAGACCTGAATTACATGTATCTATTTCAGAAACAGCCATAGCCTTGTATTGGCATGTTAATGGATATTGTGTTTCTAGCAGGAAATCTCTTTAATATGTCATCGGTGTCATCCATAACCGTCTGCGTACATTTTAATCAGACTCCTGTATATTTCAGACAATGAGATGGTGGGGGCAGGATATTCAGTAGTAAATCTGACATTAAGTTACATTACTTCTCCCTAATTTGCTCATAAAAAGCCTTAAAAGAAAGCTCTTGCTCATGTAAGGAAATATAACAACTGACAGATACTGGTGCGGCCATGATTCAAAAAATGTCACTTAAATTCAAAGAATGTTTAAAAAGCTCATTAGTTGGAAGGAGGGTCTAGATCAACTTTAAAGTGCCATAACAGGTATGCAACCTTTTGCCTGAAGATGTGACCTTTGACATTTTAACTCAAAGAAAGAACATTTGCCTCTGAAACAGGACAGTACATTTTGACCCAATGATGACATACTGACCTCTAAACTTTTACCTACATAATTAATAAATTAAAATGACTTTCCAGAAGAAAATGCAAAGACAATTATTGTTGACATGATACATGTAAGTGATTAGTTAGAAAGTACAATGAGGATGATACTTGATTGAAGAAAGTTGCATTCCTGTCACATTTTCTCACCAATCTCATTGATGAGAAGGAACCTGATGTCAAGATATATCTTTTTCTCACCATGCAGAATGCCCGTAAAAAAATGATCAAAGTGAATGTAACAGATATGCAACCTTTTGCCTCTGACGATGTTGACATTTGAACTCAAAGAAAGAACATTTGCCTCTGAAACATAGGACAGTAAACTTTCACCCAATGATGACATGCTGACCTCTGAACTTTAACCTACATGATTAATAATTAAAATGATTTTCCAAGAAGGAAATATAAAACAGTTATTATTGACACAATAAGTGTCAGGGACAGCTTAAAGTTTTTAATCAAATGATGCAAACTCTCATCAATAGTTATTTACTGATATTTACTTCTAACCTCTTTGGTGTTTAGATGCTGCATTTGACCTGAGAATTTCAAGAGCTTCTTCTCTCGTTAAAACATCAGTTCTGCAAAGAAAAAATATATGATACATATCATCATCGGAGACTTTTTCTTCAAGATGACGTAGTATTGAAGAAAATTATCATGACCAAGCTTGAGCCTAACTCCATTGAAGATAACCTGTTCTCCCCAAAGCCCTATAAACAGGTCCACACTCACCATTGATAAAGCATAGTGTTGAAAGGGTGAGACACTTCCATGTGCTTTAACAGTCAGCCTGGTCTCCCTTCAATAGGGTTAAATCAAAGAACAGCACCACAGTGGTGGTCTACGGTACTTATGAACATGATGGAGTTAAACTATGATGGAGTTAAACTATCACAGTCTTTATTAGACTTTCAGGATTTTGTCCACCTTTTGGTATAGGGAATATTAAATGATTGTCATATCAAATGATAATGAACATCCTCTACCCTGTCATTTCACACATGTTAGCCTTCTTAGAACAACTATCATACATGTATTTGAAAGGTTTAAAAACACTGAAAATATTTTATGATAATTTTCTCTACTTACATATATCTGAAATCAATACATGACACAAGCTTCTCTGGTTCCTGTAAATGAAGGAAAAAGTATAATCATGACCCTTTACATCTCAGATAGACATTGTACTCTTCGATGAAAGAAAACTGGCCATACTTAGAACCAAATACTGTGGCGCAAAATCTTTCTGTAACCTTTACGGTGACAGAACACTCCTTGTGACCATTATCAAAGAAAACGTAAAAGATGAACCTACCTGGCGGAAAATTAATTTGCATTATATGATGAATTTAAAACTGAAGATGGCTAAACATATCCTTTTTTTCAACAGTACAAGCTAAATGTATTTTCATTACCAAGAAAAAGGCACATACAATTGTTATCAACATAAAGATACCGGTATTTCCCAAGAAGTAGAAATGTGTAATAAAATTCTAAACAAAAATAGTTAAAGAGGATTTCCTTTTAAGCAATTTCATAAACTGCAGTAAACATGATATCATGTACAGATTACATAAAACTCATCTCAAACAGAAGAATTATTGTCTGGTTTGCTGAGAATTGTGTTGCCTTACCATATCAACAAGGAGCTTCCAAACTGGCTGAGAAAATGAAAACGAAAAAGAAAGATCAAATGTCAATAAGCTGTGCTTGTTAGTCCCCACGGACACCGTCCGGGGGGACTTATAGGTTTGGTCATGTCCGTGCGTGTGTGCGTGCGTCTGTGCGTCCGTGCGTGCGTGCGTCCGTCCGTCCGTTCACGCAGATATCTCAGAGATGCCTGAAGCGATTTCATTCAAACTTGGTACAAGGATTACTTCATATGTCATACAGATGCACGTCGATTTGTTTTGTGATACGATCCAATATGGCTGCCAGGCGGCCATTTTATTACGATTTTTTCATGTACAGAGCCATAATTCAGGCATGTTTCAACTGATTTTATTCAAAGTTGGTACAAGGACATTGACCAGTGTCATAGATATGCACGTCGATTCTTTTTGTGATACGATCCAATATGGCCGCCGTGCGGCCATTTTGTTACGATTTTTTCATGTACAGAGCCATAACTCAGGCATATCTCAACCAATTTCATTCAAAATTGGTACAAGGACATTGACCTATGTCATACATATGCACATTGATTTGTTTTGTGATACGATCCAATATGGCCGCCAGGCGGCCATTTTATTACGATTTTTTCATGTACAGAGCCATAACTCAGGCATGTTTCTACAGATTTTATTCAAAGTTGGTACAAGGACATTGACCAATGTCATAGCTATGCACATCAATTTGTTTTGTGATACGATCCAATATGGCCGCCAGGCGGCCATTTTGTTACGATTTTTTCATGTACAGAGCCATAACTCAGGCATATCTCAACCGATTTTATTCAAAATTGGTACAAGGACATTGACCTATGTCATACATATGCACATTGATTTGTTTTGTGATACGATCCAATATGGCCGCCAGCAGGCGGCCATTTTATTACGATTTTTTCATGTACAGAGTCATAACTCAGGCATGTTTCTACAGATTTTATTCAAAGTTGGTACAAGGACATTGACCAATGTCATAGCTATACACATCAATTTGTTTTGTGATACGATCCAATATGGCCGCCATGCGGCCATTTTGTTACGATTTTTCATGTACAGAGCCATAACTCAGGTATATCTCAACCAATTTTATTCAAACTTGGTACAAGGACATTGACCTATGTCATACATATGCACATTGATTTGTTTTGTGATTTGATCCAATATGGCCACCATGTGGCCATTTTATTACGATTTTTTCATCTCCTGAACTACAACTCAGACATGTATCAAGCGAATTTATTCAAAAGTATTTTTATCACAGACCTAATGAAGAGGACTCTATCCTCTCTGAGGACCTGTAATCAAAGCACCCATTAACAAGTGGGGACTGTGTCATCAACGATGAGCTGTGCTTGTTTAAAGTATTTAGCTTCTCGCAAGTACCGGTATATATTTGATGAAACGAGTCAATACCAGCAAGTACAATTAGCACAGATGTTCAAATAATATAATGTAATAAACCTAAAGTTGAAGATGATGAAGTGATTGTCCCTTAGTGGACAATCAAGTACAACCTTGAAATGTCAGTATTACTGTGCTCCTTTGCTTGAAACACAATGTGAGTTTGACACAAGCAATTGAAAACAACCAGAAAGTGGTATAAGAGAAGATTATATTTTGACAAAATATGAGAAAATTGACAACCCCCCAAAAAAATAATTCCACAATCACTCAATCAAATTTACAACTATATGGTTATTTTACTATCATCTACGGTAACCTTACCATTTTCAACACCAACAAGTGATGTTGAAACAAGTGATTGACCAAAACTTAACCCATTGGCCAAAACTTTACATATGCAAAGTTTATCATCATGCAAACAAACTCACATTTTTGTTGTTAAACCTTTATGACTTATTGAAAGGTTTGCTTCTGTCTACATGAAATGTAGCAGCTGATTTATTTAATGGATGTCTATTGTTACAGGTGAAAAATTCAAAACTATTTGGGATGAAAAATCTTATCAATGAATAACACCTGAACATAAAATATGAAGAAAACCTGGGAAGCTGTTTCAATGATTTTTACAAAAGTACATAAAAATAAAAATTTTGCTGATGTCTTCACTAGGTGAGTAGGTGTTGTACATTGTGAGTTCAAATCCCTTCCAGAGTTGGCAAGAAAAGTTTTGTACAGGATGACACTGGTGGTAGTGACATAGTCCCCAGATAGAAATTGAGGCAAGTATGTATCTTGTAAGTAGTGGTGTGGACATTTTTCAAGTGGTTCCTTGAGGGCGCTATCACATATGTAACCTTGCAAGCCTTGAGCTGGCATATGTTCCAAGTGAACTGGATTGGGCTCACTTGAATTTTTTACATTCTCAAAAGTGAATAATCATGTTCACAGGTTCCCTAAGTTTTGTGGAGGAAGATGGAATAGGTGACACGGCCCTGTTACTGTATTTGTGAGTTCATATCACATTGAGAATTTACTGAACAGTGAATCATTACATAAAATATGATAACAATTTTCACAGATAAAGTTGAACTCATAAATATGACTAGTCTGGTCTGACAGAAGGTTTTGAGTCTTACAAAGGCAGACTGTTAGTTTTCGGTCAACCTTACATTAAAGATAAAAACATGGGAATTTATCAAGTAAACTATCAAACTTCCTTTTTCTTCTACTCACACAGTCACGGAAATGAAATGTCCTGAGTGAAAAATATACAGTCTATGACAACAAACTTCCTTCAGTGACAAATAAGTATCCTAGCATTTCAAAGGGGGTTAAGCCTGTTGGCTTTTATACCCGAGTCTAACGCCCTTCTAGTACAATTCTGCTTCAGAGCTAAGACTGACAATGAATCTACCTCGTTCCATAAGAAAAATTCAAGCCGAGCTTGTCACTCATCCTGCTAATATTATTTTCTATCCATTTTATAGATGCACATGATAAATCTGTTCACTCCAATGGCTTCGCAATCACAAAGGATGTCAATAATATCCTAATTGTACTGTACCTTACCAAAGAAAGTGGTTCTGTCACAGATGTTTTTACTTTCAGTAATGATAATTAGTCATGACCATATATACATATGTTAAATAGACTAAATTGACATCCTTCTTTCAACAACGATACTGATTAGATAGTTGTTGTGCATATTGTTACATCTGTGAATCTCAATATGCATTTCGCTGACAGGAATCTCCAAAAGATATTATAATGGTCCTGTAACTTAACTGAATATGATTTTCAAACAAGGGTGACCCTATTTTTTTTTTGTTTCTCATCTCCAGAGGAATACTCGGGCAGGGAGGGCGGCCGAAAAAACAAAACAAAACAAGTACAAAAAAAACTATTTGTTTCAGTTCAATCTTCTGTCCTTTCAGTTTCTACAATTTTTAAGTACAAAAAAGGTGTATTTGTTGCAGTTCAATGTTCTGTGCTCTCTGTCCTTTCAGTCTGAGTCGCTGCAATCTCACAATTTGATGATGGTGGTGCTGTTGCTAGGATGATCGCCTAAGAGGTGTATTTGTTGCAGTTCAATGTTCTGTGCTCTCTGTCCTTTCAGTCTGAGTCGCTGCAATCTCACAATTTGATGATGGTGGTGATGTTGCTAGGATGATCACCTCAGAGGCGGCACAAATAAAAAAGTTTTTTTTTATTTTCATGTCAGAGATGAAATTTACGGTTGGTCGGGAGATGAAAAACACAAAATGTCACCCTAAGAGTAAGTAGGTGGCGCTGCACTGTGAAGATAACTATATTCTAGGTCAGTGATTGCTTTTGTGCAATAAAAACAGGTAGTGAAAAGAGAAGTGAAATAATCAAATCATTATAGATTTTGTCATCTTATTTTCATTCAAAAACTCTCAAGAACCAATGCCAGAACTTCTTCCTCTGTTGATTTCCCATGTGAAACCTTTGAGGCAGAAATAGTATTCAGATGAGACCTGACAACCCTGACAACCGCATCAAACCTCAACGACCTCTCAACCAAAAATTCTCACTACAATGGCTTCTCTATGCTTGACAGTTGTCCTGCTGGTACAGAGTTTCCAGATGGCTACACAGCAGTCCATATGTAAGGTATATGAACAGACTCACATTAATTGCTTTAACAGAGGGTTTGAAGATGTTCCAGACAACTTTCCAATACTTACAACTCATCTGGATTTGTCACGGAATCAAATCAAAGAAATTGTTTCTGCTTCCTTCACATTGCTGAACCAACTGAGACAACTAAATCTGTCATACAATGAGGTTGCTTTAATTCATGGCAAATCATTCAGCGGACTTTCTAGTTTAGAAATCCTGGATCTGCACTACAACGTCTTGGAACATATTCCTGAAAAACTATTTTCTGATCTGAAGAACCTTACGACTCTAATCCTGTCAAAAAATAAGTTGAATGAGTTGTCTCCGACATCCTTTCATGGACTTGGACTTTTAAATGAATTGTACCTCAACGAGAATGTAATTTCCACATTACCACATGGAATATTCCAAGATTTAACACAACTTATGGTGATTAATTTGGCAAGGAATCCTCTACGTTGTTTTCCACAGAAAGCATTGCAACCATTGGTCAAAATGAAAGAAATTTCATTAGAACTTGATTGCTTTCACAAACATTGTAATAGAATGGATCTGAGGCACTTTACGGAACTAGAGGAGATCATGCTTTCAGAATGCAGCAGTCTGGTCTCAATAGTAGATTCTATTGAACAAAGCTTTCCCCCAAAGGATTTCAATTTGGAAGGACCTGCCTCTCCTCTACCTTTAAATGAACTTCTACTAAGGTATCGGCTTGGAAATCATGATGCGATTAAAACTTCAGCTCAAGCTCTAGCTCAAATACTGGAAGATCTTGAGCACTTGAAGATTAAGTCACTGAATCTTGGGTATCTGAATGACCAGAAAAAGATCAGAAATGACACCTTCAAACAGCTCCAAGGGACAATCATTGAAAAACTGACTATTTACCTTGATGGAGTGCATGAATTACCTTCTGGAGTATTTCGGTGGCTGCAACATTTAACAAGTCTGACCATTCGATATTTTTTTTTTAGTGAACTTGATTCACTTCATGAAGGAGTTTTTCAGGGTCTGGATCGTTTGGTGACATTGGACCTTAGTTGCAATACATTATCAAACATCACAGAGGTGTCTCAAAGTGTTGCTGACCTTCATCTGCTGAAGTATCTGTATCTTGCATTGAACTCATTTACTGGAGAAATTCCTCCCAACATCTTTGCAGCAGTTCCCTCGCTGGTAGAAATAAATCTTTCAGACAACGCTTTTGCAGCTATCCATCCATACAGTTTCACTTCCCTTCCAAATCTAATCACTCTAGATCTATCTAACAATGGTATTCTCTATCTGCCTAATGCTGTATTTTCCCTACTTGTTTCATTGAAAGCACTCTACCTGAAAGGAAATGACATTTTGACTTTGAATCAAAATCCAGATGGCACTGATTCCCTTAAAGGTCTAACACACCTTCAACAATTATCAGTAAATTTTTTACATCCAGCTGTCTTGTACCAACATGTTCCATCACTCCAGTACATCCATATTGCTGGCCCCAGACCTAATAGCATTGAAAGACCCCCCTTGAACATTTACACTCTGCAAAGAGCCAATCTAACAAAGCTTGAGGTAATAGACATTCAGAGTACAAAGATTGATACTTCACCATCTGTCAATGACTTACATCTCAATGATGAAAATCTCAGCAAAAAAAATTCTGTGCATGTAACATGGAAACATATGAAGACTCTTAAATTCCATGACTGTACCTGGTCAGGAAATGAGGAGGAACTGACAGCGATTTTGAAGCTGTTTCCAAATCTAAAAGAGCTCTCCCTTACAGCTTTTGGTACATTACTATCCATGAATGTATTTCCAGACACACTGACAAATCTTCATTCTTTGGATATTAGTTCCAACAAAATCACAATGATCAACCCAAACTTGTTGAAGTCCCTACCCAACCTGAAGACGTTGGCCATCCATCAAAATCCCTTTTCTTGCTCAACATGTAAAATGGAAAATTTTGTCCAGTGGCTTAAACATGATAAAACTGTTTTTTTGTCAGAGGTTCCTACATGTGCAACACCTGATGAAATGGATGGCGTTTTCTTACCGACATTAGAATTTGGATTGGAATGTAACTTGACTTTAGTCATCACTGTTCCAATCACATGTTTTGCAGTTGTTTTAACTGTAACAATAGTCGTTGGCATTCGACTAAAGTGGCGCATACGCTACTTATTTTTCCTGTTGAAACTACGGCATGGTGGCTATAAGTTGCAATTTAACAATGAAGAAGATCAATTGAATAAAAAGTATGATGCCTTTGTGGTCTACAATCAACATGACGGAGAGTGGGTCATGCAGGAATTGATTCCTAACTTAGAAAATACTGATCAACAGAACTTCAAGTTGTGTATCCATGAACGTGATTTTATGCCAGGTGATGATATATTTGAAAACATTCTGAACAGTATTGAGAGCAGCAACAAAACACTTCTCATACTCTCTCCTCACTTTGCACAAAGTGAGTGGTGTTACTTTGAAATGAGGATGGCACAAACCCAGTTATTTGAAGAGAAGAAGGATGTCATATTGATGGTGATGCTGCAGGAAATCCCAGATGATATGATGCCACGAGTCCTGCGGAAAATACTCATGACAAAGAAGTACCTGGAATGGCCTGAGAATGACTTCAGAAGGAGATTGTTTTGGCAGGAACTGAGAATTGCACTGCAGTCAGAGAGTAGAGTCAACAGAATTGCAGAAATATGAATGCAGACATTCTTATAAAGGTATTCACTTTAAAGTTGCAAGTGAAATTACATCCAAGGTCAAGGGGGAATGGGTTTTAGTTGAAGCAAACTACCTGCTGCTGATGAGGAAAGTCTTAGGACCTCAGATTTATTTTGTAAGAAAGATATTCGTTTTTCATTATTTAAACTTTTAAAGAAACAATCTAATCATTGCTACACATGAACGTCACTATGCAAAGTCATACATTCAAATACGGTATACAGAGTATACTATGAGGTTATTATGAAAATACCGCAAAGGATCCACGAGAATAATGGCCAAGCGTATCGCCTAATGCAAAGCAGAGGGCGATGCGCGGCGCCAATGTCCGAGTGCATCCTGTACCGTATTTTCGTAATAATCTCATTATTATACATTTTACATTTGTGACTGGGGCATCAAATTGTCAGAGTAGAGACTGTTTTCGTGCAATGTCAACAATTTTTCTTCTGATTTATTCATAAGTGTGTGGAATGCTATCTCTGACACGCTTCTTCAAGTTCTTGATAGTGTGTGTGCACTACAAACATACATACAGAGCGCATGCGAGACATGTTCTGGCACTCATCCAACGAGTCCCTTGAAACCGTTCAACAGTGAATGCACAAATACAGACAGAGAGTATGGGGCACCTGGAAACCGTTCATGTTACAGAACGGGCGCAGGCAAAATTCAATTGTTCTCAATGGTAGATATATAATAATTGACCATAACTCTATTTCCAAATTGTTGATAATCAAAAAATTATGTGCTTTTTGTTTTCCATTTTGATCATTTAATAGTTCGGAAAGATTAACTTTTGTTTTAGCCACACATGGTCATATACATGTGTAATGAAGGCAGACATATCTTAACTTACCTACCTTCTTATGGTTAAAGAAATATCAAAAATGAATTTTCAGAACATGTAATTATGGAAATTATCTGTAATATACCATGCCCATATTGTTACATCCTAGTGACGTTCAACGTAAAATATCAGCCGTGATATTTCACTATAAACGTCGAGATATGCACGATGAACGTCATCAGTTTTAGAGTTTTCCCGAACTACATTAGCAGTTTTGTTGGTAAACAACGTAAACAACGTAAACAACCTCTAATTATGGAAATTATCTGTAATATGATAAATTCAATAATTCGTCAAACCTAATACAAACATTACTAATACAAACTAAAAGTTCGGTGAATTTCAAAATTGCAAAATTGGTAAAACGTAAATAAGTGCATAGAACTTTAAAAACAAATATGATTTAATTGAATATTCATTTTAAGTCAACAGCATGTTGAGGAAGCATGGTCAGAAAATTGTAAAAACATGGTTCAGGAACCAATTTCCATTTAAGAGTTGGGACTTAGCCAAGTAGTCTTGACTGCTATATCTTTGCTAAGTGACTTTGTGCTGTACGTTGTAACTTTGAATGTGACTGAGAACTTAATACCATAGTGTATGTACTGGATATTTAAACATGTTATGGTATTTCCTTATCAAGAAAAAAGCCATATATTGTGTGCGATTATCAATAAAAGGGCATGTTCGAATGGAAGAACATTTGATGTTGTGCTGTCGTAAAACAAAGTATCACATAAGAATTTGTGGGAGCTTTTCTCAAACTGAAGATGCTGTGTCAAACATAAGCTGTAAGAAACATGATATCACATAAAGATGTCTCAAAACCCATCTGCAACTGGAAATGTCAAGTCTTCTATTCTGAGAATAGCACTGCCTTACAATATCTACATGAAGCTTCAAACCTGGCTGAGAAAAAGGAAAAAAAATGTTTTTTCGTAACTTTCCTGAAATGTTTTTGTAATCATGATTAAAGTTCTATTCTCTATGTTTCTATTCTTCAATTTCCAGAAAGTGTCTTATATTTAGCATAAAGAAACAGAGCACAGAACAAAGAATCAGTTAGATTTTTACTGACAGTGGAACATTTGGCAATCTTGCCTCTGTGTGATTCATTCAGCTGGTGTCAACTGCAGAGTGTACCTTAACAGGAGGTTCTGTGCTGTGCTGGGCTCTCTCGTGCACTTTTAGCAAATCAGTACCATAGATTTTTTGCTGTATTTGTAACTTCACCTTAATGTAGAAGTTTTACTGTTTGTTGTTACTTTAGATTGTAAATAAATTGATTTTAAAGGGAAAATCAAAACAAGCTGAAAGGGTGCTTCTTGGATGTTCTAATTAAAATGAAATGGTTGTTACAAAGAAGATCAAATTTTGACATATGAGATGGCCATCTGTACAATTTTCATATGTAAATTACAATATTACTCAATCAAATATCTATTATTATTATTATTATTATTATTATTATTATTGTACTTGGGCCTCAGCCCAGTACATTTGTTTTCATTCCGTGGGAAAAAACTGTAAGGTATAACCATTTCTGGCTGAGACCAGGGAGGGCAAAATGTATTGGCTTCATCTTTCTTGGCATAATAAATGGCGTAATGATGTTAACTGAATGGAAGTGCTGCTCTCAGCCAGTCTTGAATAAGTGAGATGTGAATATAAATGCTTCTCTATCTGAGTTTTTGCCACAAAATCTTCTGAATATAATCAAAATGTGCATTGAAATGCAACAATTAATGCACCCTCCGTTTACTAGGCGATGGCACGACCCTTGCTACACCCACTGGACGAGCCAAAGTGGGAGGGGTAATTTCGGTTTGGTCGAACAGGGCTCGAGACCAGAATTTAACATTTAAACTTGAAACATGTTTAATCACTGACAAGATGTGGATTAGTGTTAATCAAAGAGAAAGTTTGAAAGGAAAGGTTTTATATCCCGGACACAATGAAAAACATTACGACTGGAAACTGTACCCCCGGTTGAGAATAGTAACGCCCACAGCGATGGAGAACACTTATCCTTGAGCTGAGAAAACCAGACCATCATTTCGAAATAGAGCTGCAGATTCGAGAAGCTCGTTAAAAATAGCTAGGTACACCCCATAAGGGGTGGTTTCGAGTCTTGAGGGCAAATTTCGCCTCCTTCATTTGGAAATCGTACGTTTGTTTTTCCAGGGGAACACATCATTTGACACAAAATTTGCATGAAAAGGGGTCGCCAGTAAGCACGTGGTCAAATCTGGCATAAGAAACAATATGAAATGTTGGGTAAAGCCAGTCCAAAATAAACTGATTTGAACTTTTGTGTTTTGTAATTTATACCACTGCAGTAACATGACTTTTTTTTGACAACATCACACAATGTAATACGTTTTAAAACTGAATACTCCGACGTATTCTGTGTCCCCTTTGCTAAAAAATACGGTATGCCGATTACCATGTAAGGAGATAATGACGTCAAGACAGATTTGTAGTGCGTTTGGTCTTGGATGGTGCACGAAGTTTTGTCGAGGTAACTTGTGTATTTATTTCCTAAATGGGAGATATTAGGGTCGATCTAAAAGGCCGAAAAATGTTATGATACTCTAAGCGAGCTGAACTCCAATGCGAATGGTTGGATAATTTGGAGGATGTCTAGACTGATCTCGTCTCATTTATTTGGCGGTCAGTATTGAATTTCAACTGCGTCACAAGTTTGCGTCGAACGGTCAACGAACGATATTTTAGAAATCTGGAGACATGGCACATCGCAGTTTTATTTTAGTATTTTATATTTTACAAAAGATGTAAGAAGCAATGATTTTGTTGAAAATTCTGAAAAAAATATAGGAGATTTGATCGCGAACACATTTTCACTTGGGGGTCAACTAGCCCTGCGTACGATGCTGTGTGTTCCGCTACAGCTAACCGCCCCGCTCACCACAGCCCTGCAAAGACCCGTACGTAGGGTCGGTGACTTCAAATCCATTTTGGGACTTGACGTAAAAAGCCAAATTACTGCCGAAATTCAGCGTTCTTGGGCCCAAGTCGTATCCCAGCCTACTTCAGCTACTCGATCGCTTCCAAAAATGAGTCTTTTATTCACTTCTCGTAAATAACCGTCGATGTCGGCAACTCTCTCGCTGGCCCTGCGTACGATGCTGTGTGTTAGCTGTAGCACATAGCATCGTACGCAGGGCTAGGGGTCAACATGGGGTCGCAGCCATGTTGCCTCAAAACTTATTTCTGTCTGCACTCAAAACTCAAAAATGTCGCATATGAACCTGAAAAATCGATGTAATTTTGTCAAACTTCGGCGAATTTCAGCCTATAGACAAAATTCATCTAGGTAAGGTAAATTTACTGAAATTTGATCGACAAATAATCCTGAGCTTGAACGTGACAGCTCGCCTTCTCCGGGAAGTCATGCATCCGGCCACAGTCGCTCGAGAGCTATTCAGCTCTGGGACTATTCGCCCCATAGACGAGTATACAGAAGCGAGAAATACCTCGCTTCTGTATACTCGTCTATGGGCGAATAGTCCCAGAGCTGAATAGCTCTCGAGCGACTGTGATCCGGCCAGCTGCCCATATGGCCGGGTGCATGAGATTGTTTTCAAGCGACGGCGGCAGACCGTACGGGGCTCTGGATATGAACCTACCGCCGGTGTAGCTGTAATAACTGTTGCGTGTTTTTAATCACCACGGACGAAGTCCGAGGGGACTTATAGGTTTGGTCATGTCCGTGCGTCCGTCCGTCCGTTCACGCCTACAGTACCCAACCCCATACAGATGCACGTCGATTTGTTTCACAATGCTATCAAATTTGGCCGTGTTAGAGGACTTTTTAGTTTACACCTCCATAGACTCCCACGTATAAGGCAGTTCTCCATAGACTCACATGTATGATGCCAAGAAAAATAAAAATTAGTTTCTCATCGTATTCATATTGCCTAAAGGATGCAGTGACACAGTTTTTTTGTCCCCACGGATAAAGTCCAGGGGGCTTATAGATTGGCTCATATCCGTCAGTGAGTGCATCAGTGAGTCCATCGGTTCACGCAGATATCTCAGACATTTTGACAAAATATCATGTGACCTTGGTGACCTTTGACCTCAAATATACATTATTGTCCATGACTCAGTAACCACAAGTGCTAAACCTTTCATATTTGGTATGATGGGACACCTTATGATGCCACATATTGTACCCATTAATTATGTGCACTATCTAATTATGAGCGAGCCAATAGAGCAAGAGGTCTGATTTCTGGTATATAGGGATAAGTTAACAATATAATTTGTTTGACAAAACTTCACGTGACCTTGGTGACCTTTGACCTCAAATATACATATTTGTCCACAACTCAGTAACCACAAGTGCTACACCCTTCATATTTGGTATGAAAGGACACCTTATGACACCATATATTGTACCTCATTAATTATGTGCATATCTTATTTTGAGCGAGCCAATAGAGCTAGAGGTCTGATTTTTGGTATATAGGAATAACTTAGCAATACAATTATTATGACAAAATGTGACGTGACCTCAATGACCTTTGACCTCAAATATATATATTTGTCCACAACTCAGTAACCACAAGTGCTACATCCTTCATATTTGGTATGATAAGACACCTTATGACACCACATATTGTACCTCATTAATTATGCGCATATATAATTTTGAGCGCGCCAATAGAGCTAGAGGTCTGATTTTTGGTATATAGGAATAACTTAGCAATACAATTATTTTGACAAAATGTCATGTGACCTCGATGACCTTTGACCTCAAATTATATATTTGTCCACAACTCAGTAACCACAAGTGCTACACCCTTCATAAATGGTATGATGGGACACCTTATGACACCACATATTGTACCTCATTAATCATGCGCATATCTAATTCTGAGCAAGCTGATAGAGCTGGATGTCCGATTTTTGGTATATAGGGATAATTATAGGGTAGAAATCTAAATATGCCAATCTAAATATTAGACATCTACCATCGAGAACAAAAGAAATTTGCTGTAATTTGAATATTTAAGGAGTTTAAGCAATTCCCGCTATAAATAAAGAACCCCTGCCTCAAACTCCACAAAAGTTGCTAGACATATTTTGCCGTTGTCATGCCATTGCTTCGTTTAATAACCAGTTAATCAAATGCCTCATTGACAGGAGGAAATTCAAGACCATATTTGAATAGTAGTATATATTGTCCTCAAAATTACTCTATCACGGCCCAGTACTCATTGCCTTCAGCAATACTGCCTTGTTATTATTATTATTATCCTTTATCAGTGTTTTGCCCGGGAATTGTAAAGGTGGGACACAGTGTCCCATGATTGTTAAAATAGGGGGACACTGAGTTACAATAGGGGGTCAATGTGTGAGCGAAGAATGCAAAGCAAAGTCAAGTCACCAAGGCAGAAAGGTATTGTAAACATGTATGGCTGTTGTTTTCCATCGAAAATTTGATATCAAGAATACGTACATTTATTTTAAAATTAAGATTGCTGGATGCCTCCTATAATGGTTTGTGACAAAGTCATTTTAACTGGTTGTATTTAGTTTTTAATTGTAAAAAAAGACATCATCAATTTCATGCACATTTGTCTTTTATGGGGATTCTTGCCAGTTACTGCATTACATGTGTTTAACAGAAATAAAGAAGATGTTTCATTACACTTATGACTCCAGAACTAGAAGTGGCTGAAGACAATAGTTTGATGCACATTGTAACCTGGGTTTTTTCATTACTGCTATAAAGTTCTCTTATAATTGCTCCAATGACTGACACTTTTCCCTGAAAATTGCAAAAATATAGTTTCAAAACACAAATATCTGAGAGAACTCTTTGATCCTCATGATAGCAATAGCACATTGCCATAACGCTGTTTTGACAAGCTAGGTGGTTCTTGCTAAGATCAGCTACAATCGAGCTAGGGGGTCTTGACTATATAAGGAATTCAGCATGGTGACCTCGATCTCTACCAGCTGGGCTGGCTTCCAGACGATCGGAGAGTTGTATGAGACTCCTTCTGGGGAAATTTAAGGCAAATTACTACTTTGAAAGTCAGGGATATAGTGTTTCAACAAAATTGTGGGGTTGATGATATTTTTAGGTGAAGTCATGAGCTTCCAGTACACCAAATACACGTGCAGTCAATTCCGTTTGATGCCATGTGCCCGGGCTAGTATAATGACTGAAAATTTGATTCTCTGTACTTCACTGGACTAGCATTTATTTACATGTAAACGTTTCATTTCAAGTTGGTGGTCAATAAAATTTGCTATGTGAAAAGTTAGTTGTTCTTTTTACAAGCCTTCCGCTTCTGAAATCATTGTCTAGTTATCGGGATCGTACGTGGCCCGGCATTCGAATTTTGTCCCCAAGGCTGCAGGGCCCAGTGGACGCACATCGTCTTGCTTATACCATGAATCGTAGACTGTAACAGACCATAGAACAGACTAACTGATTTTCCAATAGTGTTTACATTGTGACGAAAAAAACAGACTAAATTTTAACTTAAATGTTTCATTGTCTCAATAGAGAAGCAATAACTGTATGGGCTATCAAGTGTGTAATTAATAATAATAATAATAACATTTTTTTATTGCTTGCTTGTAAATATAGGATTTACATCACATTTGTGGCAATAAAAGTGTGATACAAAAATAAGTTAAAATTGTCTTCAATAAAGATAAAGTATTACAGTATAATAATAGTAGCTAATAATAAATATAACTAGGTATTTCTTTGTTTATATAAAGTAAAAATATAATCTGCAAGTTGTTCATTAAAAGATAACTCTTGTTTTGTTAGTAGAGAAATAAGCTGATTTTCAGTATCGTCGTTTGGGAAATTGATTTTACTGAAAAAGTACTTTCTTTGGACTTTGTATTTCTGACAGACTAATAAAAAGTGTGTTTCATCTTCAATACTGTTGGTGTTACACTGATTGCAGTATCTTTCAGTAATTGGGGTTTTTGGAACAGTGTGTCTCCCTTTTCAATTGCTAGATCATGATTGCCAATGCGAAGTTTGGTGAGCAATTTTCTTTTCTCACCTTGTAACTGTGTTAAGTAGGGTTCTAATCTAAAATTACGTTTATTTTGGCATACATTCTTAGTTTACTATGTTCATCAGTGATCAAATTTTTCCAAAAGACTTCATAATTGTTTGTTAAATTTGTTTTCATTAAACCAGTTATAACTTTGTGGTGTTTAAGTGATGGAGCTTTATCAAGGAGAAAGTTCATTCCATTGTCTTTAGTTAAAGCACTTAAACAGTTAAACCAGGATCTATTGTTAGTGTTGGTTACCATTTGCTCCAGAAAAGCTTCTTTAGCAAGATTACAATGTGGCAGTTGTACGAAGCCAGTGTTTAACAATATTAAGTTTGATCTCAAGTAGAAGTGGGAATTGTCCTAGTTCACCCCTCACAGCGGCATTACAAGCTTGTCTATTACACTGTAAAATGTTCTTACAAAATTTGAGGTGAGTTTTTTCAATTGCTGATTTATCCCACTTCTTGTAATCCATGAAATCTTGTCCCCAAATCTCTGAGCCATACAGTAAAACAGGTTTAATGAAAACATTGAATAGATGTAGGGAAAAATTTTATCTTTTTGTTGTGCAATAAAACCCTTCTTAAACTATAGATAAAACTATTTTGATAGCTAAAAAGTAGTCTGTGGACGCTAATACAATTCTAGCCCTGATTTTAGTGCATCCCTGTGACCCATGTCCGGTATTTTTGTGGGACATTGTTGCTAATTTTGCGTCAAAAGACGCAAGAACGCACTCTGGGCAAAACACTGCTTTATTGATCTAATATAAAATGGAAATGCATTGTGGTGTACAAGGTCTTAAAATAAATATTTCACAATAAAGAAGTCATTGACAATGACATAGTCCCCCTTGGTGATTGGGAATTTGTCACGGGAAGTGACTAAATATTGAAGTCGATATGATGTGCATGAAGCAAGAAATGTGGGTACCAAAGCCCTGTCTGTGACTGATACCCATATTGGATTGAATTGTAAACAAGTAGTGGCATAGGGTTACATGTATGTCCTTTTTCCAAGTTGGACAGAGTTAGGGATGTCATGCCCTGGCTCTTTAAATGTCAAAATTCAACTTAAGTGCAAGAAACTGGTCCAGGCATATATGCTCTTGACATAAAAAAGTCAGAACATTAGATGTGAACCAAAATGTCCTCATGTTCAGGACAGGAGAGACTTCCTATAATTAGCTATTTAAACTGCTAAAATTAAAATGTCTTTCTTGACTGGTAGATCTTTGTATGATCAACATCTGCAGCAAGTGTCATCAGATTTAGTGCAGTCATTCAGAATATAGATCTCTAATTACAAATATTGTTTCCCTATTCAGCCAATCTGGACTGCCATCCTAATCACAAACGGTAATTAACTAAGTCAATAAATAATTTATCAATCACTTTTCAGTTTTACTCTACTGGAATATCAATATCTGTACCATGTTTCATAAAATTTGATGCAGGATTTCTGGATGTATCACACTAATAAGGAAAAGTCATTAAATACGCAAATTAGAAATTAATTAACATGATACTGATAAACGTCCTTATATACACAGTAAAAGCAACATGAGCTCAATATGTATACCAAGTTTCAAAAAATCTGATGAAGTATTTCTTAATGTATCAGCCTAATTATAAAAATTCATTAAATATGCAAATATACAATTAATTGACATGATCTGTGCTCTCGCTGTCGCTCGTAACGTTCCTAAATTACAAACAAAAATGAAAATTTACAAAAAAAAATACATGCCTGATTGGCCATTTACGAACAATTTTGCTATTTTTGAAGCCTGATTTTCGGTCAAGATTATGAATTCCGGGGAAATACTGTCAAATCTCATCTTTCAAAAACTACTCTGCCCCTATCATCGGCACATCGACGATGGTAATAGCTTTGGACTTTGACCTGTGCTAACATGAGCATGCGCGAAAAGGTTTCAAGATCCCCAGGCCGTGTACTCTCGAACTGGTATGTCATGCATTATGGTAGTTTTGAGATACCCAAACACTCACATGCTGTCAATTTTCCGAATGGACGCGGGTGAAGCGGATCGAGGGAAGCGGGCTGAGTTACAAATGCTTTAGATAGATAGTATCCTCAGCTGGGAAAGAAAGTTGGGCATAAAAAAAAGAAGAGATCAAGACAGTCAGCCTGAAAGACAGTTGAACTGCAGTCCGGACCGCCCATGGTTGAACGATGTACCGTACCGCAAAGTGTTTGTCTGTGCATGGAGGTGGAAACGAACCGGAAATCTTAGCCGGAAATCTATAGTTGTCATAGATTTGTCATTTGACGATCTGAAGTTGAATTTTTTTAGTGAACTTGCCAATTTTAATAGGTTTCCTTCAAAATATTTTACAAGAAACTGTCTCAGCAAATGTTATGAATACTGATAGTTTTCTTTGATGATCCAAAGACAATGCTGTGCACATGCAGTCCCAAGACTGATTAAACGTACATGTGGCCACACCTGTTCCACTAAAATGAAACTCCAACTGTATTTATCCCTTGTCCGTAGTATTCTTGATTATTCATCCTAGTCATGGGCTGTCACGACTAAGCAATCAATGCTTCATCTTGAAGGTGTCCAAAGGAGAGCCACAAAATACATTCTTGGATATCCCCAGGAGATGGATTACAAAGAGCGTATGATTAATTGAATTTGCTCCCATTAAGCTACAGGAGAGAATTAAATGACTGTGTCTTTTTAGCTAAATGTTTTACTGGTATGTATGACTTAAATTTAAGCCAGTTTGTCACATTTAAATCTCCCGATGACACTCCATGAAGATGCCACTTTTTAAAACTGAATGTTTTCGTTACTCGTTTTTTAACAGAGCTTTTTACTCGAGTAGTGTTATGCCCTTTCATGGCAAATCTTTAACAAGTGTTAGGTCATACAAGTCTATTTTATTAAAACATTACACGCGTGTTTGTTAAACAGTAATTTTATCCTGATAACACTTGTACTTTGGTGGGAAAGTGCCACTGTAAAATTGCCGTCTCTGTTAATTTCTCTGTTTTGTTTTGTTCTGTTTTGAAATTTTTTGTATTTTTTTATGATTGTTTTATTCTGCGTTTGTCTTTTCTGTTTTTAATTTTGTATGTGTAACTTGTTAAATGTGTGCTTTTGTGGAGGGTTGCTTTTGTATAGGTGTTAGTCACCTGTGCGACTCATCCTGACTTTATGTCAAAGCTGAATAAATAAATAAATAAATAAATAAATAAATAAATAAATAAATAAATAAATAAATAAATGAAAACGTTTATCCAGACAAAATAAATGACGATCATCTGCAGCGTTTTAAAAGTATAACTGTCTATAAGAAAACATTAGCAGGATCACCAGTCTCAGTTTGCGTACTGTTATAATGAGACAAAATTTGTGCGAAACCACAGACTGCCAAATATTCTGATCAGTGGTTGTTTAAAAAGAATCTTAGAGATGAACATGGCATAATGACTGCAGCTACCAAGAGGCACCACCGAGTACCTATGGATGACATGCATACTTTCAAAGTAACAGAGCTTTCCAAATATGAAAAACAAGGGAGAGATTTTCTAGCATCTTAAACTTGTGCAAACACTGATAATATCAATGACCACTTCATATATTAATATATATAATCATCAAGCACTGACTACACACAAAGGGAGTTACGATTTGTGTCACAATATACTTGAAAATGTTATGTTGTGTAATAAAGATCGATTAATTGAATAACATACCGTACATTGCCGGTTGACCAAAATGGCACACTTCATTGAGACAAGGAAGAAATTTCAATGTTACAAGCATTCATGACCCATGATGTACTGTGTTATTCAATGGATCTTTTGAAAATGTGTATTAAAATATGAGTGTTCATTGTCAAAAACTAAAAAGGAATTTTTCACTTTCCTTTGTCTATAATGAAATCATTCATCATTTCTATACCCTTAACTTAACATCATTTCAGGTACCAGAAGTGCTTGTTGAAAATGGGCGGGCTCAGCATTACATAATTTGTGCTTACTAATTTATTTTGAACCAATTTCGTAACTTTACTAACAATTTTGAAAGGCAGGGAGAGCACAGATGATATGATTAATGTCTTTGCATGCTACTACAACACTTTGAGATTAACATCTGTAAGTTTCATCAAACTCACTGCTAAGTTACCAAGTTTCTATACCAGACTATATACTATACCAAGTTTCAACAAATATGATGAAGTATTTCTTGACGTATCAGCCTTACTATGGAATTCATTAATTATGCAAATTAGCAATTAATTCTCAAGATACTGCTGAATGTCTTTGTTGGCTATTACAACAACATCAACATCTGTACCAAGTTTCATCAAATTTGCTGTGGTATTTCTAGACATATTTCCTTAATTTCAGAAATTCATAAAATATGTAAATTAGCAATTTTATGACAAGATCCTCCAAAATGATTTTGCACACAGTTAAAGCTTTGGTATAAAAATATCTGTACCAAGTTTCATCAAATTTGAATCAGTCTTTCTTGACATATAATCCGAATTATGAAATTTCATTTAATATGCAAATTAGCAATTAAATGACATGATCCTGCTAACTGTCTTTGCACACTGTTACAGCACTGGTAAATCAACATCTGTACTATTTTTTCATAAACTTTGAATGGGTATTTCTTGATATAGCACCCTAATTACAAAAATTCATCAACTATGCAAATTTGCTATTAATTGACATGATCTTGCCAAATGGACTTGCAAGAAGTTTCAGCTCTGGTATGCAAGGGTTTCATTAAGTTTTGAAGTAGGGGGCCATGATTGAAAAGTAGGCGGCTTGCCGTGGCCAGACCACAAAGCGGTCGTCGTCTGGGGAGAGTCCGGGAAGGGGTCTTCCCCCTCCCGGCCGAAGGCCGGAAACCCTGAAAAATGAGCTAAAATTCACTTTTTACAGCTCGCAGACACTTGAATTTCTAGATTTGCAGGAGAATTATCAGCAGTGTTCAAAGGCAATTGTGTTCATATCATAAAAGCCATTTTACCTGGGAGATTAGGCCTAAATATGATAATTCATAATTAAAAATGATAAAATATCGTAATGTTGACGATATTTTGAACAAAGAAAACTGACGTTTTTGGAGCCTCTATGCTTTTAGGAGGTAAACTATAATAATTCATAATTATTAATGATATAAATTTGATATGTAGATGATATTACACAGTGTTACATCAAGACAGGGGGATAGGGGATTCCCCCTCTGTTGAAATGTTGGCACCCCCAATTTATTTGTCAAGGGGGACCACTCCCCCCAGTGAAATGGTGCCAGTCACACCTTAGAGGTACAAGTAGAACACATGAACTGGTGAAATGCCCCCGAAATTTTCTGGTAAAGGGGGAAAATCCCCCTTGTTGATGCCATCCTGGATGAAAAACTCATATTTTAAGCACAGTAAATGAGAAACTTTTCATTAATGTACAATGTTATGCTTAAAATTAAGAACCTTGATGTTTGGTATGGAAATCTGCAAATGAAAAACTTTTATACCACTGGGGAGGTAAAAAGGATAATTTATATAACAATAATGATAAAAAATGACAATCATTACCATATTTCGCAAATAGAATCAAAGACCCTCAAGGTTATTTGACTATATGGGTATGCAAAGTAAGAACCTTGATATAGGATATGAAAATTTGTACATTCAGAAACTCACATTTGGATTTAACCTGACGACCGTTTTTGAAGTGAATTTAGAGGTCTGATCGTATTGCAACAGCTCTGGGCGACATTGTTATTTGTGTCGATAGACCGAAAAGCAGTACATATCATACGTCCAGCTGGTCATGTGCCTTCACATCTAAGCCTATCGAAGTGCAACGCACGTCGGCTTATTAAAATTCAAACTGTAATCGGGAAGTTTTTTCGTGAAAAAAAATCAGGTCATTGCCTTCGAAAACAGTTTAAATCCACGTAATTATCCTTCTCTTGTTTCTTGGTCCACTTCAAAACCGAGGATCGTACAGCGAAGCCTGACCTTGCGATCGCTTCCGTCGTCATTTGTTCATCGACCATTTTGAGTTGAGCTAAAAACGGCCGACAGGTGTAGTATGCCAGTTTTCATTGGCGTATATAAAAGTCACCACATAGGAATCAGCAATGCAGGTAGCCAATAGAATCGTCCGTTGCAATTTCAATTTTTATTGAGGCAGTATACGCAAGACCGTGCTGCATCGTAATACAAGGCGATCGTAGTGTTTCACATAAAAGCCATCATAAAGTTTGATTACACAGCTTGTGAAACTTGTCCGTATCATTTCAGAAGGTAAAAAATATTTTCGCTATGAAAGAGTTCAAATTTCCGAAAAAGTAGCCGGCGAAATCGTGAGAGTAACCGGTCAATTTCGCCGGCTGCCGGCTCTTAATGAAACCCCTGGTATGTACACATCTGTAAGAAGTTTCATTAAATTTGAGTCAGTATTTATTGAAATATTAGTGGAATTGTGAAAATTCATAATTTATTCAAATTAGCAATTAATTGAACATATACTGACAAATGTCTTTATGTGCTATTAGAGCTGTGTGTGATGATCAAACTCTTAAGAAACAGCTCTTTTTCAAAAATCACTAATTATGCAAATTAGCACTAATTATGCATGCCACACAAAAAACAGTACAAGTGCATATGTATGCCATATGAGTGTATTATCCTTGTACCAAGTTTGAGAGGAATTGGCTAAGACATGTCCAAGATATCTGCACGGACGCACCAACAGAATCCAAACCATAAGTCCCTACTGGACTTCGTCCGGGGGACTAACAAATATAAGAAGAAAACACAGATTAACAAGTCAACGTTAATGACACAGCTCCCACTTGCTAATGGATAGTTTGATCACAGGTCTTTGGAGAGGATAGAGTCCTGTTCATTAATTAGGTCTGTGATTAAAGATGAGTTCAATGGTGGTGAAAACGTAAAACCAATGTGGGCTGCCACCCTAATTACAAAAGGTAATTAAAAAAAGTCAATTAGTAATCAATCGACAGGATGTTGTCAAACATTTTTGTATTCTATTATCACGTGTACCACATTTAATAAATGTTACTGCCAGTGTCAATGAATTGTATTACAACACTGTGAGATCAACATCTGTACAAAGTTCATCAAATTTGATGAAGTGTTTCTGGACATATCATTCTAATTAGGAAAGTTCATTACATATGTAATTTAAAGGGCCTATGACATGAAAATTAAAACGTTTTTTGACCCATTTGAGCTGTAGCGCAATCCATCTATTATCGACTTGTCAAATTTCTTTGCCATTTGTGCATTGCTTGTGCATTAAATTCGCATTTTAAGATGCGGTATTGGCTGGCAACTTTTACTGCTTCCGTAATAATGCTGCCGCCATGTTGTTACGTCATCGAAGGAACGCAGTTCGCCCGCACGCTGGGGTACTGCCATACACAGCAATGACGTTTGCTCCCGCCTGATGCAGATTTCGATCGTGTCAGCGAGCAGAGCGTTGCCATGAGTGACGTTTCCGAACCAATTGAGAAAAAATAGGCGACAGTAATAACTTCCAAGTAGATATTAGGATTGAAAGCAAATTACGCCGTATAAGAAGCCTGCCACACACGAGAGAAAGTAGCTATGTAAGCGTACGCTGAGTAAAATTTCATTCTCTTAACGGGAAATTTTTCGTGACTTTTTTCCTTTTGTGCCGTTGTGCAAAATATTCAACATGTTTGGTATTTTTTCCTCGCTTGGGAAATTTCTCACCATGTGCACCGGATCGTGAAAGTATTTTCTCAATCACGCCCTTTTCACTGAAGCATACGTGTGGAGATCATATATGACACTGACAGTACAATGCATGCAATGCCCGTACGTTAGCCCAAAGCGCTAGCATTGAAACACAGTGGCGTGACACACGGTGAAGGATGGCGGACAAGATAGATTTGTCTCCGCGTTGCCACTGGTTCGAAAATAAATATTTGTGGAATCTTGGGCCGTTATTTTGTTGGTTTCCATAACTAGCAGTGGCCTTTGGTATTGAGATATCGACTTGTTCAAGTAAATCATAATGAGGGGCTAGTTTCGTGAGTGACAGACAGACGTGGCTGAGCAGTGTACACCCGGAGTGTACAATCACACGATCAACATTACTGCTTGTTCGAAAATCAACATTTTAGAGACTGGGACTATTAATTTGTAGGTTTTTGAAAAGAGTAGTTGTCTGTTTACAATGATTAGTAGGTGAATTTTCTGACAGGCATCAGTAGGAGCCGACAGCGACGGGCAGTGAAATTATGACCGGCGCTTTACCCTCTGTTTTGGCTTCAGGGCTCAGTGTCGACCTTTTCTTACATCATATTTACCCTGGTGAGTTGGAAATCAAAGAAACAACAGAGGGTAGGAACTCTGCTTCATATCTTGATCTGTTCCTACAAGTGGGTACTAATGGGCTACACATTAAGCTGTATGACAAAAGGGATGATTTCGATTTTGAAATCATAAATTATCCCCACTTGTCAAGTAATATTCCATCTGCACCTGCTTATGGTGTGTATATTTCTCAACTTCTCAGGTATTGTAGGGCTTGTGATTCCTACACTGATTTTCAACTGAGACACAGCTCATTGGCATCAAAATTACTGAGACAAGGATTATCACACAACAAAAAGACTCGTTAGGACTTTCGAAAAGTTCTACGGTCGATATGATAACATTGTGGCCAAATATGACACCTCAGTCACTAAAATGATTAACGACAACATTCCCGGCTTTGACTTTTATTACAGTGATTAATATCCTGTATCTTTTCATACAATATTTACACAATTTTGGGACCAATCTTGACGGGTGTAGAATGCTAGCAGGGTACGCTTACCCATTCCGGACACCTGGTACCACCACTAACTATCAGTGCACGTTCAGGATGGTCCTACTTAAATCTGTAAATCACAAATGTCCCATAGACCTGGTAATGTATTACCTTGAATGGAAATGATTATTGGACCAGTTTAATGTCATTCTATTCATATGCAAAGATGGTTGTCACTACTTCCAGTGGCCGGGGAATAAAGTTTGTTATATTTTTATAAATCAAAATATCTTTAATCAAAACAGTCGCTCTCATGAATAAAGCCAAATAAATTATGTATGGTTACGCTGTTGTAAGTCATTCTCAAAGTGGACAGTTTGCGGGCTTATGATGAACAACGAAATAGATACAATGCAAAATCGCGAAATCACGAAATGACAACATTTCCACAACCCCAAATTTTTTTTTCAATAAAATCTAATATTTAAATAATGTCCGTGACCACAGCAGTTGGTTTACTGGGTTTAATGAACGGATTAGGTACGTAATGGAATATTTTGAAGTGACTTCAATCACGGTCGAACTACAAAGTGATACATGGCGAAATCATGGGCCGCCATGAAAATATCAGTATGAACACGTACTCCCACAGTCACTACAGTACCTGTTCAGTCAGGGGAGTTGTGAAGCTTCACAAATCTCTCTCGAAATAAAGCCATAACATTTTGGAATTGAGGTTTTTAATCTTCAAACACTAGCTGTCGAAACACAGCTATCTGTTGGCGGGTAGCATGCGTAGCTATGCGGTGCGGGGTTGACCTTTGATCCGCAAAGCTCTGCATGGCAGGGCTGGTTTTCGCCCGAGTGCTCATGGGTTGAATGAGATGAACAATGGCGGCGGATACGAACGCTTCCCTCGCATAGATAGAGAAAAGTAGGCTTTGCGGAAGTTTACAAGCATGGCTGGGCACATCGTGTACCTAGGCGAGGTGGGTGTGCTCGAAAACGAAAATCACTGCCAGTTTTGGATTCAAAATCAGCTGTTTTCGGCGGAGAAACTGCCCGCCGTATTTCTGAGGAACTGCCCGCCACCAGCGGTTTTTTCTATATCTCTCTGCACGGCTGTGGTGGGAGGCCGTATAACGCTGGTAACATACTACGGCCTCCCACTATTGGACAATGGCCAGTAGGGGACCAAATTGCACTCCACAATTTTGGGGATTCCACTTGCACTTTGACCTTGGCATCTTCCTGCAACTCATTTATTGTATGCACATATCTAATTCTGAGCCAGCTAATAGAGCTAGAGGTCTGATTTTTGGTATATAGGGATAACTTAGCAATACAATTTTTTTGACAAAATGTCATCTGATCTCGATGACCTTTGACCTTAAATATACGTATATGTCCATGACTAAGTAACCACAAGTGCTACACCCTTCATATTTGGTATGGTGGGAGACCTTATGACACCACATCCTGTACCTCATTAATTATGTGCATATCTAATTCTGAGCCAGCTAATAGAGCTAGAGGTCTGATTTTTGGTATATAGGCATAACTTAGCAATACAATTTTTTGACAAAATGTCATGTGACCTCGATGACCTTTGACCTTAAATATGAGTATATGTCCATAGCTAACGGTAACCACAAGCGCTACAGCCTTCATATTTGGTATGGTGGGAGACCTTATGACACCACATCCTGTACCTCATTAATTATGCACATATCTAATTCTGAGCCGGCCAATAGAGCTAGAGGTCTGATATTTGGTATATAGGGATAGCTTACCAACACAAGTTTTTTGACAAAATATCATGTGATTTCGATGACCTTTGACCTTGAACATACATATAGATACATAACTCATTAACCACAAGTGCTATTCTTCTTTTGCTCTAATGCTGTGTTGAAACCCGGTCATTGCTGCTTGCAGCTATATTTACAATTGGACTTATTATGGTCAGTCAAAAATCAAACACTATCAAACTTCTTTTCTTCTTCCACTCACACAGTCACTTAAAACGATGTCCTGAATGAAAAATATACATGTACCGGTACAGTGTGTGACTAGAACCTCCTTCAGTGAACGAGTATTTAACATTTCAAAAGTGTGTTGCCATGTTCACTCGTAATAGCTAACTCTAATAGCTTTCTATTACAATTCTACTTAAGAGCTAAGGTTGACAATGATGAATCTGCCTTGTTCCATATGACAAATTCAAGGCAGGCCTAGGCTTGTCAAAATATTATTTCCCATGACATTTAGTTGATGCACATGATTATTTTGTTCACTCCAAATCCCTGTAAATGGCTCAATAATCACCACTGATACCACTGATAAACAAAGATGTACCCTAACATAGAAAGAGGTTCTGTCACTTTTTATCTGGCCTGTTTAAGCTCAGCTGAAGTTCAGAAATGACAAGTCATGACTATATCCATCACATGCCAAATAAACTGAACTGACATGTTACTTTTGAAAATAAACTTATAAGATAGCTGATAATATATATATATATATATATATATATATATATATATATATAATATATATATATATATATATATATATATATATATATATATATATATAGTCCATACAATTTTGGGTTTAACCTAGGACTAATTGCAACAGAAATTATTTCTTCACCATGCCCTTTAGAAAGGTCTCACTAATGACATATTAAAAGTATAGGAAAATCTAAGGGGTGCAAATTGGTTAAATTTGCATATATTCAAATTAGCTATATATCGCCTTTAAAATGACTGCTTTACTCACGTTATGGGCATGTAAACTGAATTCAAGTGACTTTTTTCATTGTAACACAATTTAGTAACGTTCAACTAGTTATTTTCTAAATGGCTTGAACAAGAAAGATTAAGCAAATTAAGTAATTTGCATATATTTTCGCAGTTTTTCCACTATTTGAGACAAAATTAATGTTAAAGCTCATATTTAAACAATTTTTTTCTCTATGAAATTGTTAAGGTTTTGCAAGAATTACCTAAATCATTGGACATGCTCAAGTTTTTGACATCAATTGTCATTTCAGTCAAATTTTTGAAGGAATATTTTATGCTTTTGGTCACTATCTCCATGACGATGGAAATATTCAGTTACTAATAAATGGTTCACCACACTTAACAGTTGTGCCTGTGAATCATCTTTCTCATTATTAAACTATCATTAGTATAAATACGAACATCATTTGTATCACCACGATGGTAGTGGTGGTGACGATTATTATGATGGTCATTATCATATCAAAATTTCTTCCTCTTCCTCTCTGTTTACATCTTCCTCTAGATGGTTCATTTGTTTACAGCCAGAATCCTTTCGTTGACAACAGAAAGTCTAGATTTTGCTTTCTGCCGGGGTTATTCATGCTGCTGCAGTTCATTGTAGAACCCATAAGTATGGGGAAGGGTAACTCAATGAAAAGATGTGAAGCATAGGATGATATAATTGTACTGCGTATCATATCAGATCTTAGATGTGCAAGTATCACTCATGGGGCTGTTATGTAATGGACTTCCCATTTGCAGATTATTAGACTTTTGTATTATTACCAATAAGATCGATCACTCAAGGAATTGAGAGTCTGGCCAATCTGAGGTGAGACTTCCATAAGGTTCAAAATACAGGATAACCAATTTTATGATAATTTGATGTCAAAATTTGATATCCTAATTGATAAACTCGTTAACTGCAGCTTCTCTGATGCAAATCCCTTCACATTTTGGTTTTCTTGTTTCACGGTCATGAAAATTTGAAAGAGCAGCTAGACCCGGCACCGTGTAACATTATGAAAAGTATCTTAATATGCTTTTACCAGTGATTTAGATTATCATGATTCAGTCGACAGATTTTTTCAGCTTTTCCTCAAATGCTATGGCTGTGCACTGTAAGATTAAACAGGAAATCTCTCTCTTCAGTCCATTATATGACTTTATGTTAATTTTCTATGTTGTCTTCAAGAAATTTCAAAAATTTTGAGAAATGCAGTGTCCTTTGATTATTGTAATGTCTTTCAGCTGATAAAGGAACAGCTTTCCATATCCATATTTCATGATAATTGGTAGTATAGTATAACAATTGTACCTCTATATTATCATGATCATTATAATTTATTTATCATTATTATCATAATTTCTCTATGTGGCATGAACAGGCAAGTTGCACACAGTCAAAAGTATATCTGATTTACCAGTGACCACACAACCTGGCCTTTAATTACATTTTACCAACACTTAATCTATATTAGTAATACGGGTAAGGGTGAAAATATAAGAAAATAGAGCCGAAACACACATTTTCTTCAGCCTCGCTTAGTACAAAGTGTTGGTTATTTGGCCAAGCAGTTTGGTATGCATTAAGAAAATCCAAATCTTCCAGTAAGTTCCCAATGTTATTGACATTATGCAAATTCTCTAGATAATTGAAATGAACTATACGAATCAATCATTGTTTATTTTTACAGGGCTTTTCATTCTGTAGGCCCTATTAGTATATAATCATTACAATGAGTTAAAATACACAGAAAATAACCATGTCAATTTCTTTGTACTGAGCAAAATGTTCATTCAAGTTATAAAATAGACATCTTTCGATAGGAAGAATTTAAAGTATTAAATAACTTTAACAAGTAGTGTCTCTTAATGTATCTTCTCATTTTACTGATAACATAATTAATTAAAATAAGTTGACGTCAATTTGAAAAATTAAAGAAAATTATTTTAATGGTCATCATATAGGATTTATGCACATGAGTAATCGCTCAAAATTAGGTAAATATATTTAGCAATGTTAGTAAAAACTTCCAATCTCTCTTCACGATATTGTAAAACATTTCAAATCTCAATTATTACATGTAATACATTGTAGGCATTTCCTATAAAATCTTTTAGAATTAGCCCTTTGCACAATGTAGATTGTATTAGACTTTGAATATACCTTTCTTGGACCTTTTAAGTATTTAAGGTGAAGAAATAAATCACGTTCCAATTAGAAAAAGGAAGTGACATGGTTGACTTATTGGACAAATGCAAATAAGAATTTTTTTATCGCTGTAAGATATATTTGAAAACGTTCCCTGAACTTATAACAAAAAAATGATGTTACATAGTCATTACAATGTCACCTTATCTCTTAAATCACTTTCGTAAATAGATTATCAGCACCAGGTTTGTAGAGCATCTATGACCCATTTAGCATTTAGGTAAATTAGCTGTCTTATGCACAACTTCATTAAATGCACTTTTCGCGATCCCTGGGATCGCCTTTGTTCTAGTCTGTAAGAGAATGATTGAGGTGTAATAGCCTTTTGTTTTCCATTTAAATTGTAATCTGGTGGATAATTTTCTGATGAGAAAATCTGGTGCCAACACAGGCCTTTAAACTTGTGATATGTAACTTCCATGACCCTACTAAAATTTAGTTGTAATGATCTCCGTTGTTTTTTAACATCATATATAGTCATTTATACTATAGGTCAAAAAAGGGAAAAGTATAGTGGTAGGAGGGGCACAATGCAGCTATGTAAAATGAGGAATCTTAAATGATTTTATGCATTGCCTACAAACACAAAAAGTACATTAAATAATCAAATTTCTTGAATTAAATATCAATTTGCTGAATATATTTTTAAGAAATCTATTAACAGCAACGATTTTGTTCCCTTTTCTAAGTTTTATATTTATTCAATTTTTTTGGTCATTCTATACATTCAATACAGAGTGGAAACAAAAACTAATTGTTGTGTGGATTAAATATAATTTTAAAGTGAAATGCAGTGGCAGCCATACTTGATTAAGGCAAATTAGGAATATTTCTCGGGCGATAAATGTATTCAAAAATATTGCCTGGACAAAAATTAAGATAAATGCATACATTACTTGAACATAATGTCGCATTTTTCTCTATTCAATATGCATAAATTATTTCTTTTATCAGTGAATGTATTGCTTCCATTATCCGTTTATATCTATATAATTAGGTAATGTTATACCTCTTAGATTGTATCGGACTTTTAGTATGTCATTGTAGGACTTCTCTGAAACACACAGTGGATATTTAATTCTATTGCTGTCAGAAGTAGCATAAAAATAGTTATTAATTGGGAAAATACAAAGAAAAGTGAAGATTGTGGCGGCCATTTTTGATTTATGCAAATTAGGAATATTTCTATGACGACTAGATATTTCCATCAACATTACCTAACCAAAAAAAAGGCAAATAAGCCAAAACACCTGCATAACATACCATGTTTAGCCAATTATTTTTAGCAGAAACATTCTATCAGCACTAAGTTTGTACCCATAATCTTTTTACATCTATGCAAATTAGGCACTGTTTACATATCTAGATTGTACCAGGCTTTTAGTATGTTATTATAGGACTTATCTAAAATACAATGTGAAAAAATTATTCTATTGCTGTCAGTATTAGCTTAAAAAATAGTTATTAATTCGAGAAAAACTAAAAAAAAGTGAAGTGTTGTGGCGGCCATATTGGATTTACGCAAATGAGGAATATTTCTATGACGACAAAATATTTTCAACAACATTGCCTAGACCAAAAAGGAGGCAAATAAGCCAAAAAACCTGTATCAAAATCATGTTTAGCCACATATTTTAAGTAGAAACCATCTATCAGCTACAATTTTATGCCCATGAGCCCCCTTAACATTTATGCCAATTAGGCACTGTTGCACCCCTTAGATTTTATTATACTTTTAGTATGTTATTTCTGGGACCTTTCCAAAATGCATGGTGAAGAAATAATTTCTGTTGCAATTAGTCCTAGGTTGACCCCTTTTTTGGCATAGATTGACTGGACTATATATATATATATATATATGAACTGATTAGATATCTGCATTATTTGTGCACATAGACGTATACATAAATGTATATTGAAGTATAGATGTCCTCGTTCGAAATTACGGTGCTTGGTGCTAAAGCAGAGTGTTATAAATAAGAACGCAAATTATTTGAAGTACAATGTACTTGAAGTAATTTGTGTTCTTATATATATATATATATATATATATATATATATATATATATATATATATATATATATATATATATATATATATATATATATATATATATATATATATATATATATATATATAATCCCATGGCAAATTATTTGAAGTACAATGTACTTGAAGTAATTTGTGTTCTTATATATATATATATATATATATATATATATATATATATATATATATATATATATATATATATTTATATATAATCCCATGGTATTTTTCTCTGTTTGACGTCATCGTATACGAGTGTTTTTCGCGGCACCATACAACTTCGAGCCGAAATATTTATCACATGAACAGTCTTCTTATTTTTCTTTGATGTGGATGGACCAAAATTATTTTAGTCCTAGGTTGACCGCTTTTTTGGCATAGATTGACTGGACTATATATATATATATTATATATATATATATATATATATATATATATATATATATAATATATATATATATATATATATATATATTATATATATATATATATATACTGAAGTATACAGATGTCCTCGAGGGAAATTACAGTGCTCAATGCAAAAAGCAGAGCGTTATAAATAAACAGATTACTTCAAGTACAAAGTAATGAAATCTATTACTTAAGTTTCATGCATCTTGCAATCCTCAGCTCTATCTGAGGATTGCAAGATGCATGAAACTTAAGTAATAGATTTCATTACTTTGTACTTGAAGTAATCTGTTTATTTATATATATATATATATATATATATATATATATATATATATATATATATATATATATATATATATATATATATATATATATATATATATGTCAGTGTCTGTGTCTGTGTCTGTCTGTGTAGTGTGTGTGTGAGTGCATGTGCATGAAATCTGTGTCTGTGTCTGTCTGTGTAGTGTGTGTGTGTGAGTGCATGTGCGTGAAATCTCTATGTTAACCGTTATTTAAGTTGGTGTACTAAAAATGCTATGAAGTTTTCATTAGGTATACAGTTCGTGGCAATATGAAGACATTTATCAATGTCAAACTTAACAGAATATGAACTTTCAAATAAGAGTAAGTAGGTGGCACTGCACTGTGAAGATAACTATATTCTGGGTCAGTGATTGCTTTTGTGCGATAAAAACAGGTAGTGAAAAGAGAAGTGAGATAATCGAATTACTATAGATTTTGTCATCTTATTTTCATACAAACACTTTCAAGAACCAATGCCAGAACTTCTTTCACCTCTGTTGATTTCCCATGTGACACAAAAACTTTGAGGCAAAAAATAATTCAGATGAGACCTGACAACCCTGACAACCGCATCAAACCTCAACGACCTCTCAACCAACAATTCTCGCTACAATGGCTTCTCTCTGCTTGACAGTTGTCCTGCTGGTACAGAGTTTCCAGATGGCTACACAGCAGTCCATATGTAAGGTATATGAACAGACTCACATTAATTGCTTTAACAGAGGGTTTGAAGATGTTCCAGACAACTTTCCAATACTTACAACTCATCTGGATTTGTCAAGGAATCAAATCAAAGAAATTGTTTCTGCTTCCTTCACATTGCTGAACCAACTGAGACAACTAAATCTGTCACACAATGAGGTTGCTTTAATTCATGGCAAATCATTCAGCGGACTTTCTAGTTTAGAAATCCTGGATCTGAATGACAACTTCTTGGAACATATTCCTGAAAAACTATTTTCTGATCTGAAGAACCTTACAACTCTAATCCTGTCAAAAAATAAGTTGAATGAGTTGTCTCCGACATCCTTTCATGGACTTGGACTTTTAAATGAATTGTACCTGGATGAGAATTTAATTTCCACATTACCGAATGGAATATTCCAAGATTTAACACAACTTATGGTAATTAACCTGGGAATGAATTGCCTACATTGTTTTCCACAGAAAGCATTGCAGCCATTGGTCAAAATGAAAGAAATTTCATTAGAAGCAAACTGTTTTCACAAACATTGCAATAGAATGGATCTGACATACTTTACTGAACTAGTGGAGATCACACTTTCAGAATGCAGCATTTTGAGCTCAATAGTAGATTCTATTGAGCAAAGCTTTCCCACTAAGTATTTCAATTTGGGAGGATCTGACACTTCTCCAGTTTCTACTGAGCTTCTACATAGGTATAAGCTAGGAATTCATGATGCATTTAACACTTCAGCTCAAGCTCTAGCTCAAATACTGGAAGACCTTAAACACTCAAAGATTAAGTCACTGAATCTTGGGTATCTGAACGACAAGAAACAGATCAGCAATGACACTTTTAAACAACTCAAAGAGACAGGCATTGAAAAACTGACTATTTACCTTGATGGAGAGCATGAATTACCTTCTGGAGCATTTCGGTGGCTGCAACATTTAACAAGTCTGACCATTCGATATTTCTTTTACAGTAAACTTGACTCACTTCATGAAGGGGTTTTTCAGGGTCTGGATCGTTTGGTGACATTGAACCTGACTGGGAATTATTTATCAAACATCACAGAGGTGTCTCAAAGTGTTGCTAACCTTCATCAGCTGAAATACTTACATCTCAAATTGAACACATTCTATGGAGAAATCCCTCCCAACATCTTTGCAGCAGTTCCCTCACTAGAAGAATTAGATCTCTCACACAATGCTTTTACTGGTATCCATCCTAACAGTTTCACTTCCCTTCCAAATCTAATCAGTCTTGACCTGTCCTACAATGGTATTCTCTATCTGCCTAATGCTGTATTTTCCCTACTTGTTTCATTGAAAGCACTCTTCCTGAAAGGAAATGACATTTTGACTTTGTATATAAATCAAACAGACACTGATCCCCTAAAAGGCCTAACACACCTTCAACAATTATCAGTAAATTTTTTACATCCAGCTGTCTTGTACCAACATGTTCCATCACTCCAGTACCTCCATATTGGTGGTCTCTCATTTCGAAATGTTCGACTCTCCTTAAACATTTGCACTCTGCAAAAAGCTAATCTTACAAAGCTTGAGGCAATTGATATTCAGAGTACAAAGATTATTTCATCATCTTTCAATGACTTACATCTCAATGAGGTCAAAAACAAATCTGTGCATGCCTCTTGGAAAAATATGAAATCTCTGAAATTCCATGACTGTACCTGGTCAGAAAATGAGAAAGAACTGACAGCGATTTTGAAGCTGTTTCCAAATCTAAAGGAGCTCTCCCTTACAGCTTTTGGTACATTACTATCTATGAATGCATTTCCAGACACACTGATAAATCTTCAATCCTTGGATATTAGTTCCAACAAAATCACAATGATCAACCCAAACTTGTTGAAGTCCCTACCTAATCTGAAGACGTTGGCAATCCATCAAAATCCCTTTTCTTGCTCAACATGTAAAATGGAAAATTTTGTCCAGTGGCTTAAACATGATAAAACTGTTTTTTTGTCAGAGGTTCCTACATGTGCAACACCTGACGAAATGGATGGCGTTTCCTTACTGACATTAGAATTTGGATTGGAATGTAACTTGACTTTCCTCATCTCTGTTCCAATCACGTGTTTTGCAGTTGTTTTAACTGTGGCAATAGTAATTGGCATTCGACTAAGGTGGCACATACGCTACTTATTTTTCCAATTGAAACTACGGCATGGTGGCCATAAGTTGCAAGTTAACGATGAAGAAGATCCATTGAATAAAAAATATGATGCCTTTGTCGTCTACAATCAACATGATGGAGAGTGGGTCATGCAGGAATTGCTTCCTAACTTAGAAAATACTGATCAACAGAAGTTAAAGTTGTGTATCCATGAACGGGATTTTATGCCAGGCGATGACATATTTGAAAACATTCTGAACAGTATTGAGAACAGCAACAAAACACTGCTCATACTCTCTCCTCACTTTGCACAAAGTGAGTGGTGCTACTTTGAAATGAGGATGGCACAAACCCAGTTATTTGAAGAGAAGAAGGATGTCATATTGATGGTGATGCTGCAAGAAATCCCAGATGATAAGATGCCACGGGTGCTTCGGAAAATACTCATGACAAAGAAGTACCTGGAATGGCCTGAGAATGACTTGGGGAGGAGAATGTTTTGGCAGAAACTGAGAATGGCACTGCTGTCAGAAAATCAAGTCAACAGAATAGCACAAGAGTGAATGCATGTGTTCTGATGCATGTATGTATTTTAACATTCAAAACGAAGTACTGTCAAAGCTTAATGGAAAGTTTCAAAGCTGAAACTATGTCTAATTACCATGGATTTATTTTGGAAGAAGGGAATTCTGTAGTTGCGCAAACTTTGAGTGAAAGAAATCATTGCTATATGGAATACCAATGTTTATTTTTCATGTCATTATTCAATTATATAGTTAATTGTATTTAAGCATTAGGAAAAATTGGATTTTTTTTGGTCTGTAAACTTGACAGCTTAGAAAGATGAAGTTCATTTTATACTGCACAGTTTTATATTATGGAATTTTATGACTCAGACAAATTGTTAGTTGCTCATTCTGAAGTAAATTTTGAAAGTACTTGATGTTATAATTATCTTTTTTATATTGTATATCACTAGACAAAATGCTTAATATAAATTCAGTATATTTACATATATGGATGTATACGAAACACATTGACATTCGTGGTCTACATAATGTATATCTTTGTACATGGAACATATCAATATGTTGATATACGCAGTGTATATCAATGTAAAACAGGAGTACACGTAACGGAGATCTTTGCAGACCAAGTGTACACTGTACTTGTGCATCGTATTTGTATATGTACGTGTGTATGTAACATATTTGAGAAATTTACAGAATCAGCATATGTGTGTATATTGTTGTATATCAAGCATTTTGCCAAGTGTATTCTCTATTTCATAAAATGCGCTTGACATTGAAAATACACAATCGCAAGAGTCAATAATTTTAAAAATTTTAAAGCAAAAGGCGAGAAAAAAGATTAATCAGTGCTCCAAAGCTTGAAATCAAATAAGGAGGAACATAAGTGTCCTCTATTTTATCGTTCGGAAGAATTCATTTCACAAGGAGAACAAACACAAAAGACATTAACAAAGGGAGCAAATCCTACTGAAAACACCAATAGAAATCTACAGCCTGAATGTTAAAGCTGCCGAAAAATATGTTTCAGAAAAGAAATTATTTGATTACATATGACTGAATAAGCTTAATTAGCCCTGAAATTTACATATGCAAATGTTGTCATGATGTAAAGAAATGTGAAATAAGTAATGCCTAGACACCTCATTTACATTGAAATCCGAGTTCTGAGTGCAGCAATGACAAAACTAATTTCAAAGATTTGAACATGTAAATGTCATCAAATTATTTGAACCAGCTTGAATGGTGCAAAAGCAACTGACATTCTGGTATATGTACATCCTATTATCATTTGAAAAATGTGGAATCACTGTAAAACTTGCAAACTAAATTTTAACGTATCATAAGTGACTGAAACAAAGATTTTTTCACGAAAATGAGGAAAATTGCAAAATTCTATTTGATTATAATTTGAACAGCTGTGTATGACATATTCAGACCGATATATTTGGACTCTACTTAACGAAAAATGAGGAAAAAGTTGCATCAATGATACCAAATTACCATTCAATTAAATTTTCTATAGATGTGTATGACATATTCAGACTGATATATTTGGATATATATTGAGGAAAACACTGCATCAATGATACAATACTCCCATTATATTTTCTACAGATGTGAATGATATATTCAGACTGGTATTCTTGGACCAATACTTACTTAAGTTGATATATATGGAGGTATATGCTAAATAATACAATACTCAGATTTGATTATATTTCCTAGAGATATCTATGATATATTCTGACTATTGTAGTTGAACTCCTTCTTAAGTTGATAAATATTGAGGAAAATACTGCATTTTATTGTTACAATACTCCCATTTGATTATATTTTCTATTGATGTACTGGTATATAATATATTCAGACTGATATATTTGGACTGATACTTTGGTAGACAAATACAGACTGATATATTTTTGACTCCTACTTAAGTTGATCAATATTGAGGAAAATACTGCATTTTATTGTTACAATACTCCCATTGGATTATATTTTCTATTGATGTACCGTACTGGTATATAATATATTCAGACTGATATTTGGACTGATACTTTGGGAGACAAATACATACTGATATATTTTTGACTCCTACTTAAGTTGATCAATATTGAGGAAAATACTGCATTTTATTGTTACAATATTCCATTGGATTATATTTTCCATAGATGTGTATGATACATGTCAACTGATATACTTGGACCCATACATAAGTTGACAAATATAGACTAAGGTAAATTTTGCTTCAATAATACAATACTCATATTTGATTAGCTTTTCTATAGATCTATAAGATATATTCAGACTGATATACCTTGACCCATGCTGAAGTTGACAAATATATAGGTAAATTCTTCATCAATAATACAATACTCCCATTTGTTTTCTATAGATGTATATGATATATTCATACAGGTATATTGGACTCCTACTTAAGTTGACTAACATCGAGAAAAATACTGCATTATACTGTAATAATACTACCATTTGGTTATATTTTCCATAGATGTGTATGATATATTCAGATTGATATGCTTGGACCCATGCTTAAGTTGACAAACAATAATTCAATACTTACCTTTGATTATATTTTCTATACATGTGTATGAAATATTGAGACAGGTATATTTGGACTCATACTCAAGTTGAACAATATTGAGTAAAATACTGCACTGTATTGTTACTCCCATTTGATTATATTTTCAATATTTATATATGATATATTCAGACAGATATACTTGGACCAACGCTTAAGTTGACAAATATAGAGGTAGATTCTGCATCAATAATACAATATTCACATTTGATTTTATTTTCTAAAGATGTGTATGATATATTCAGACTGATATTAGTTTCACCCTTGCTTAAGTTGACAAATATCGATGTAAAGTCTGCATCAGTGATACCATGCACCCATTCAAATATATTTTCTATGTGTGTGTATGTTATATTTGGACTTATCTGTCATACAGAATTTTTCATAAGTTGTTTTCATTGTGCTTATAAATTTGTAATTCTAATACATCCATTACTACATATTTTGAAATTGAATCTTTCCACTCTTGTGCCATCATTGGACTTTACCATGATATTTCAGCAAATTCATAATTCGCTGTTCATAATTGACAAATATTCAATCTATCTGAGTGTCATGATAAAGAAGGTAAATTGTCAAATCTTTTCACATCAAACCCAATGTTTTCACAAGAAATCATAAGGCACATAACATGTATAATTTTTAGGATTATTTTCATACTTTGCTGTGAAGATCAAACTCTTTTGTTTTCTATCCCTGAATATTGAGAATAAAGATGGCAAACTAGTATTTCAAAATGAAATTGGTTTTTTGTTTTTGCTATTAAGCCTGTGTATTAAGTCAAAAGACCATCTAAAATACGTTTTAAAAAAATTATTAGGAAAGTTTGGTTCTTTCTTAATTTCTTTTTCATTGCTATCCACTGATTCAATTTTCCTAAAGTCGTGACATATGTTAAAACATAATTATCATTTTTAATTTACTAAACTCTATCACTGTCAGCATCTGATGACATATCTGTAGTTGGTCCATAAATGTAATGCCATTAGTGTTGTTTAAGCAAGCAGCACCATGACCAAAGTAGTTCTGATGTGATTTTTCACAGAACATGAACACAAAACCTATTGGATTCAATCTCATCTGGTGTACAAACATTTTGAGAAATTTATATTGACAATTTTAGGTTACAGGGTTCCATGGATAATTTGTAACATGATATAGATACATGTGTATATGATTTTTTATTGGAGAAGACAGTTTATGACACTGCATTCAGACTTGACAACCAACTATACATGTACTTGACCAACCACATTTTTAAGAAAAATCACAAGCAGTATCAGAGCAGGTGTTTGTGCAAAAAACATTTCACAGAACAAAATATTATTACACAGAATGAACCTGATAATTTACTGACATATATGAATTGACACAATGTAAAACTAAAATTTTGGAATTGGCTTTGAGTGACTGGGAATCAGAAAACGGTATATGTTATCGGTATCTGCTTGAAATATATGCTTGTTATATAAGCACATCATAATGCTGAGTCTGTGTATGACAGTTTTTACCAATATCCTTGAACCGCATGGATCTGTCAATTAATGCTACAACAACAAAATATCATGGGACTTGTAATTTGCTTACAAAATCCACAAAATATTTTCCAAGAATTGCTAGTAGTTGCGCAGGAAATAATGGCGTTGAAGGTCTGAAAAGTATACAAATGAAATTTACCTTGTTCTCAAGCTTTCCCCAAAGATCCCACAATGCATTGACAACTGAAGCAGTTGCTAGGTGCATGACACCCTTTTCAGGTCCGAGCTAAAACAGAAAAGAACATTTGATGTAAGTTATCTATTTTTAGACATACCAGTATTTTAAGAAAGGTAGGTGACAGAGAGAAAAAAAGAGGCCATTAAAAGTTTGAAACTGTAACATTGAAGAAACAACAGTTACTCTCCACATGAAGAGACATATCCGTTGAGCTGCACTTGTTTCAGATATATTGACCCATTGACAACAGGCGTTTGGGAAAATGCATGCATGTGTGTGTGTGTATGTATATATATATATATATATATATATATATATATATATATATATATATATATATATATATATATATATATATATATATATATATATATATATAATACCTATATATATATATATATATATATATATATATATATATATATATATATATATATATATATATATATATATATATATATATATATACACCGGTATATATACCGGTGTGTGTGTGTGTGTGTGTGTGTATATATATATATATATATATATATATATATATATATATATATATATATATATATATATATATATATATATATATATATATATATATATATATATATATATATATATATATATTGTTCTCGAGCTTTATTGACAATATGACTGTCAGGCCCGATGAAATTTCCAACTGTATTGTTAGATTAGCCAATGGGAAAGCAGTAGGGCCAGATGGCCTTGCTGCTGAGCATATCAAGTATGCACACAACTGTGTACACCCTTTGTTGTCACTTTTATTTACAGCTGTACATGTTCATGGACATTTACCATCTGCTATGCTAGATACTACCTTGATACCAATTGTTAAAGACAAAACCGGTGATATAACTTGTGCTAAAAATTATCGCCCTATTGCCATAGCTACAGCCATTTCAAAGTTATACGAAATTTTACTACTTGATAGATGTAAGCATTATCTTGGTACAAGCGATCATCAGTTTGGATTTAAAACTGGTCATTCGACTGACATGTGTATTTTTCTGTTAAAAGAAGTCATTGATTTCTATAATCGCAACAATAGTCCAGTCTTTATGTGCTTTTTAGATGCCACTAAAGCGTTTGATAGGGTCAATCATTGGACCCTCTTTCGCAAGCTGATTGACAGACGTGTTCCTGTGTATATTGTTCGCGTTTTAGTATTTTGGTATCGCAAACAAGAATTTTGTGTCAAATGGGGTAACGCTATTTCTGAGAGTTTTACTGCAAATAATGGCGTTCGACAAGGGGGGATTTTATCTCCTCGTTTATTTAATGTTTATATGGATAATTTGAGTGATTCACTTTGTAAAACACAAATTGGCTGTCACCTTGCTGGCAATGCGTTAATCATTTCCTTTATGCTGACGATATTGTCTTAATTTGTCCCTCTGTGAAGGGTTTGAACAAACTCTTGGAAACAAGTCGTCATTATGCTATGTCTCACGACATTGTCTTTAATCCAAACAAATCCAAGTGTCTGTCTATTTTACCAAAACATTGCAAAATAACATGTATTCCACATGTATATTTGAACAATTCCACCCTTTCATTTGTGAGAAAACACTCATATCTTGGTATTGTTTTAAACCATTTGGGTAACGACATGGATGATATTAAACGACAAATGAAAAGCTTTTATGCTAATGCGAACTCCCTAATCCGTAAGTTTTACAATTGTTCATTTTCTGTCAAAATTCATTTTTTTAAAGCATACTGTTCAAACATGTGCTGTGCACATTTCTGGAGTGTATTTACACAGAAATGTATTAACGATGTTCGAGTGTCATATAATAACGCTTTCAGAATCCTACCTGGTATTAAACGTCGCTTAGATATTTCAGAAACCTTTGTCAGCAACCATATTATGACCTTTGGTAGCAAACAACGCATGCTTCGTTCTAAATTCTATGTTAGATTGCATAAAAGCACAAATACCTTGATTAAAGCAGCTCTATCTGTCGATGTTGTAAGGCAAAGTGTCTTTTGGGCAAAGACTGTTTCAGATTGTTTTTAATTCTGTATTTTTAAAAGCTCTTTTAGTGTTTTCATTTTTTTTGTATTGTTTGGTGATGCGGGCGTTAGCTGTTTACTGTCTTGTTTTTTTTTTTTTTTACATTTGAGCAAGTACTCGAAATAAAGATTATATATATATATATATATATATATACAAAATGTATACAATGTGCCCTCCCGGTTATCACCATAATGGCTTTATGGCAACCTCTGAACTTGGGCACAGAGAGTACGGTTATATATATATATATATATATATATATATATATATATATATATATATATATATATATATATATATATATATATATATATATATATGATTTATATATATATATATATATTTATGATTTAAAATACAATCATGCACCTTCAAGTCAAGAAAACCACAAAAGAGCAAGCAGACAACAAGAATAGTTGAATACCAGTACATATTAATTTGCATAGGTTGTCATATTCATATGGTAGTCCTTGCTTCTTTTAAGGCACTTGTACATGTAAGACAAGTCAGTCAAAATGATATTCACTGTCAAGACCGGCCGAACAAAAGTGGACATACCCATCTCAGCTGGGAATCACTGGTCAGCTTCCTCCAAAAGCCAGCAAAATCATCATAAATGTCTGACAACTTCTGACCAATCACAATGGATGCTAATGCATTGACGGCACCAGCAACTTAAGAAATTAAGAGAGTAAAGTCAAGTTACATGGTTATAACACACAGAGCAAGAGCTTTATTAATTTCCTATAAGAAAAACACCTTGATCGATGTACCTTCAGACAAACAGCAATATTTAGTTTACTTTTTATGGTGTGTCATGGGACCAGAATAGTGTACTTTTCTGCTGCTCAAAAATTAATAGACTGAAATTTTCTGAAAAAAGTTAAAAGGAAAACAGTTGTGACGTCGATGATTTATTTGATTGTTTTGAGGTGAAAGAAATACTGAAGCTGTACAACTTAACTAAAGATGAATAGATGCTAATTGTTTGCATATAGTGCACAAGCCTTCAGTACCACCGACTGGGGAGATATCTTTCACAAAGAACCTACAGGTGTGTGGCTGACTCAATTTTATGATATTTGTACACAAAAAGTGTATACCTCATTTTAACAATCTTAATTTGCGTATATTTGCATGTCACTTGTTAAAACAAACAACCATAGCCCATCATGAGACAAAATCCTGCAAGGAAATTCAAAATACAAACTTTGTTGTGCAAGCTCTGATGGTTTTTGATTTCAAGTTCAAGTTGTCCAAGTTGTGTCGGTGAACTGTGTGAGCTCATCATTTGTCATATCGCAACATTGTGCCTTCATTTTCACCGACCAAAATAAAACCACTGATTTTCATTAATTACTGCTGTGTCAGTTTGATATAGGGTAATAGCTGCTTCTACAGAGCCCCATTCAAATGCTGGTCTTACACACAAATGTTGACATCACACACAGTGGTCTCTGGACATGACATGTTGATTTAAACAGTTATTTATTGTGCTGTTTTTACTGGATAACTGGTGAATAAAAGTGTGCATATAAATAAAGTATTTCACACATTCCCTGAAAAGACAGGGCCACTGTTCGTATATGATTGTCAGCTTGTTTTGAGAACCATTTCAGTTATGGTTTGATGTTACTACTTTGGGACCTCTGCCTCCTCTTTAGTCTTTTACAGCTACAGCTGGTGCTAGGTCTGGCCGTGAAAATGGTCTGTCCGGTGTATAATCCACAAATCATGGATTTTTCCACACCACACAAACATTATGATCAAAACACCACCAGGGATACCTCACACAAAGTTATTCAAATGCATACAAAAATCATATGGAGGAACTTGAAACTGTTTCTTTTCTTTAACACAGTATCTCAGCTGAGAGAATTTTGCATGAAGAGTGAATTTCTCTGAGGAGAAGTAGAAGTGAGAGGACAACAAAATTAAATAACATTTATCAGCCGTAGACTGATGTCAATTTACACATTTCACTCAACGAGAACTGTTGTTCTTGTCTCAGTGAAATGCAATGCACAATAAAGTCATATTTATTTTACTGACAGCACAATTTGAATTGTAATACATGTACAATGCAGCTGTAAATTGGTAGACCTCACATTAGACCATGAACAGGAAGAATTCCTAGACTCTGTTTTCAACAAGATTGCTGAAAATCATGCCTCAAAGGATGGAACTTATCGCCAAATTTATACCAATTGGGAAGTGAGAGGGTGTGAGAGACACAAAATTTAAACAAATGACATCATAGAAGCATCACTCACCAAGCGGATGCGGTTTCAGTTGCAATACTCTATATCACGTCAAAACCACACAATCATTTTTATTTATTCAATCCATCATCCAACAGGCGAACGCCCAATTACAGGATGAGGTACCCATGAGCCACTACCAAATGGAGCAATTAAGAGTAATGGTTTTAATTGACAATAATTCAATTCACAGTGCTTATTAATATTTTGACACCCCACTCATTCAATGGAATGGCTCTTCAAAATTCAGCCCCATCCAACAAACAATCTACCGGTATAATAAAATTTTGTAATTATGTAATAAACTACCAGAAACTACTGCAATTTTTAATTTGCTATTAAAATCAAAACCTACTGAAAGATGATATGGTGGAAAAATATTTATATTTTATTATTTTGTTTTGAGCATCTTCTTTAATCATAGTATCCATAAAACGATAACATCAAGTAAAATTTTTTGTGTGTTAATAAGCTAGCTGTTAAACCAAAAGATTGAAAAATTAGATCCTTTAATATTTGAGAACACCCATAAAAATTTACTGAATTAGCAGAGTTCATCCTTTACTCACTCACCAATCTGATTTCCATTGCCAATTGTAAATGTGAGTCCATGGCCCTGCTTTGTATCACTGGAGTCTGTACTGATAATAACATACACACAGGAATAATCAGGATCTGTATGCTGTGAAGAGTTGACAGACAGACAGGAACTTTAGCAACACACAATTATGCACATGTCTACTGGCAGTGCAGTGGTGTATAGGTATCCATCCTAAATATGAACTTTTTTAAGACTGTAGGTTTCTGGTGTTTTTTGCCTTAAAATTTTCAGGAAACATAAAAATTCATATAATTTTCACTTGAGGTACTGTAAATAGCGCCTCGGGGACAGACATTTGGACTCTCAAACTTTTACAATTCTTTTCTGATCTACTACTTGTGGGGGCTTATTTTGAAGCTCTCGGAGAAAGAAAACTTTCACCAGCTTATTTTTTCGAAAATCGAAAATTTTATATTTTCTCCATAGAGTTAACACAGGGATCGCGGCCATTTTGAATTTAAAATATTGGTAAATCTTGGTAATTTGTTTCTCTAGTACCAAATGATTTTTATTCTTGATTTTGAACAGTTGAAAAGATACCTTAATGAAGGTTTGAGTAATTTCAAGTCTTTCACTACCTTAATTTCTACATGACAGCTGTGCACTCTGTAAACTTACATCACACTTGCCTTATATTGGCTGATATTCTAGATGGTAAACTGGTACTAATGGCAAAGTTTGAAAAATCTTTTTCAAGGTATCTGCTCAAAATTTGAGTCAGACCACAACATTGTGGTGATGTTAGGAATTTATTGCAATTGCTAGAGAACAATCTACAAAATACCGGTATGCAGATATCAAAGTTGCTGCATAACAAGCGAAGACTAAAAGAAGATTTTCCATTGCAATCAACAAAAAACTTTGAGACAATATGGCTAAATATTATAAAATAATCATTTGACCCACTACATGTATGTCATCAACAAGTTGATATTGAGTCCTGTGGGCATGTGAAATTTAATATACATGTGTGTGGCAAGTAATAAAACATGTAATTTTGTTTGTGCATAATGCCATTTGCAATTCCAAATGTCTGTACTGCCAATAAGTAACATCCAATTACTATTAATGACAAAAATGTTACCCATGCTGGTCAAATGTAATTAGAATCACTAAACGTCTCAAATTCTCAGTTGCTATCTACGCCTTCCGTAATACTCTATAGAACTACCGGTACATACATAAATTTGATCTTGTTTGTCAGCATTCTAGGGTAAATTATTTAAAACAGCGGATGAAGTAAAAAACCTTCGTTTATTTTTAATATAAAGAATTAAATCTAAGTGCACAGGCTTTTTTCCGAAATACAAATTAAACCTTACTGTAGAAATATCATGGTCTCAGCCAAGGACATTTTACAGTAGGTTAGACTTCATAAGAGTCATTGTGTGAGAATCATCTGACATCACCTGAACTTAAATATTTGATGTTTGTCCATACTTTTCACCTAAAACATCTCATTTGTTAATTTAGAATTTTCAGGACTTTTCAAAGTTTCAATTGAACAGGCCTTAGACCTCTTTTTTACATCCACGATACAAGAGACCATTCTATGAAAGCAGAAACTAAAGGCATCTTGGTTTACCTTTATGTAAGCACAGTCCATCTGTCCTAGCTCATTCCTCCCTTGTACTGACAAATTTTAAATTAACTTTCTCCTATACTATATTGCTTTGGGCCAAACATCCCATATTAAAATGTTCCATTTTAACATTCATGAAAGTGGCAACACTGTAGGCCGATTACAGTTCACATTAAAGGAGTGTGCTCCTACAGTACATGCTCATACAGCACATATTTTATTAAAAGATATCAACCAAAACAAAAATTGCGAATGGTAAAAAAGTTGACATATCAGTTCACAAAAATATATTTGCAGTATTTACCGTATGATGGCTACCACGTATTGGTCACATGATATTTTGAGCAAACATTTGTGGACTTTAATATAGAATGATCATTTTTGTCTGTATGTTATGAAGAAAAATAGTGACAACATCACTGTTCGCTCCCATATATTTATCAAAACAAGTCAACAATTGTATGAAACATGGACATACATATACAGACAGACTGACATACACAGACTGGCACAGAGTGATGACATTGACCCAAGTGTGCCTTGGCCCATGGAGAGTAGCAAAGATATAACAAACAGCTGAAAGTAATCATAAAATAGTCAAGTATAGGCCTATACAGGCACTGAGAGTGAATATGTTACAGCAATTTGATTAGTTTCTTTTCCTTTTCTACTTCTGTGATAATCTTTAAGACAATCAATCTGCAAGGCAGTTTATGTATTGACAAATATGTTATCTTTTACAAGCACACAGCAAACTGTTCTTGATTTTTCATTTACAATATTTGACATAGACTGAAATACATAACATGCAACCAATGTTTACACTTTGCCCATACACCAGATACATGGAGAAATTTCAACATACAATCATCAACTCAGAAACCCTACATGGAAAAGTAAACATTGTTTTCTTCCAGAACAGCTGGTGCATCCACATCTGGAACAACTTACAAACTTAACCAATTACACAAGGATGATGACACAAGAGATAAAGTTAAACTGTGGTGAACTTGACTATTCCTTTCGAATCCTTACCTAACTTGACATCTTAAACTAAAATACACTGCATAGTTAATTGCGCACAAAAATACATCGGGGTGGACCATTTGATAAGGATGGTGTCAGGAAGATTGATGAGGTACATTATCTTTTTTATCCAATCCATTGTACATTCTTTTTTCCCCACTCTCCCATCTTTTCTTTTTGTCAAACCTTCTCTGGCTGAATTTTTTATTGGTATTTGTTTGGAATTTTTCAAATTCTGCCAGGATTTTTTTACTGCATTTCAACACCAAATACAGTTTACCATATCGAATGCTTACTAAATAACCACATTATATACCGGTACTCTTAGTTCCAGTAGGTATAAAATTACCAAAAAAAATCTTAAGAATACAAATGAAAGATATCCCAGTAACACTAACAGTTTCGCAAAGTTGCCCCAAAAATTCAAAATTCCGGATTTCAACTTAATTTCAATATATCTTATTAAGAAGAACTGGTTTATTAAATATCAAAGCAATCAGACTGGTAAATTTTGAGAAACAAATTTTTTGACCAAAAATGAGAAAAATTGCCCCCAAAATACAAAATTGCAGATTTCATCCTAATTTTAAATATATCTAATTAACATAAACCCTAGGAACCTGTACACTAAATATCAAAGCTACCAGATCAGAAGTTTTAGGAGAGAAAATCTTTTTGACCAAAAAAGGCAAAAGTTGCCCCCAAAATAAATAAAAATTGCCCGTTTCAACATACCTTCAATACATTATATTGAGATTAATCTTAGATACCTGTATACCAAATATCAAAGCTATCAAATCAGTAGTTTTTGGATAAAAATATTTTTTATCAAAATTTGGAAAATTGCCCCAAAATTACAAATATGACAATATCAATACAATTTGTACAAGCATGACTGAGGTCATCCTGAGGAACATGAATATCAAGTTTCATAGCAATCAGACGAGCGATTTCAGAGAACAAGATTTTTTTGACTAAAAAAGGAAAAAATACCCTAAAAATACAAACATGCAAATTTAATCCCAATTTTTGCACACATAATTTAGAATACCTAAAGAAATCTGCATACCAAGTTTCAACCAAATCTGACCAATGCTTACTGAGTTTTAGCCATTTGCAGGATTTTTCCTTTTTTTCCCCTCATTTGCATATTTTTGGCACTGACATGTTCATTTGAACAAATTCACATCTCCACCCCTAGGTGCACCTGTACACCAAATACTAGACAGTAGGTGCTACGGTTTAGGAGTTTTTGATGTGGACGGATGAGGACGGACATACATACATACATACATACATACGTACATACATACATACATACCGTACATACAGACAACATTTGTCCACCTTATAAGAATACCTCCCATTTGCATATATACATATGCATATATGGGAGCTAAACATATCTTTGACAAGCATTTCCTCTCGCTTCAGTACAGTGTATCTGTTGGGAACATTGTGAAACAGAAAGGTTTAGTGTGTTTATCTCATTCTAAAAAGGACAACCTGACATAAAAAATAGGAATTGTTTAAAGAAATGATAGAAATGGTATTTCTTGATATGAAAATGAGGAACAAGAAAGTGAGAAGAGTGACCGAGGATGATATTCAAAAAGACAGCAGTGTTTGAAGATTGAGCAGCTGACAATTTGCTGAGAATAACATGTATAAGTTTGTTTGATTTTCCACAATTTCTCTTGCAGCCGTTTGACATCTTTGCCCCAAAAGATCTGTATCAAGCATTTGCTGACAGAAGCTTCACAGGGTGTTTTGTAGATGATGTTTGTGCTTTGATAGCAAAATGTATTGTAAGTCTGCAGTGAGAAGTACGAGTACGAGTTCAGTGTGAAATTTCATGAAACAAGGATGTTTAAAGTCATCACAATTTTCTGTTTCCTGTTCTTTCAGCTTGATAGCTACACATTTCAATAAATTTTGTCACTTAGGAAATTCATAAAATGTTAAAATTTCTAGTGGGTGCTCATCTCACTGATATCAGCTGATACAAAGGACTGGTTTTAACCCTCTATGTGCCAAAGTCAATTTTTTTCACCTAAAAAATATACTGCAGATAATTTTTTTTTCAGATTAAGACAATTTTTTTTCAGATTTTTCACTGTTTTGATCAAAAACTGTAGGCAATGAAAAGTTATGTCCATTTGCTCAAAAATTATTGTAATAATTACGAAAAAATTCATAAAAATTGGCAAAATGTTGCACTAGAATTTTGGTGGGAAAAATCATAGCACTCAAAGGGTTAAGGAAATGAGAGTTACTGTTTTAATTTGATGACAGCACGATGATTGAGGATGCTGTTTCACTGAGGATGCTGTCTCATTTTAAAGAGGAAATGTTTGTCTAATGATAAGCAATATTGTTTTATTAGCCGGAAACAAACATCATCATGGAACTTTTCATGTTCTGGCACACTAACTTTAGGCATCTTTCGTTCCATCACTCTGCTAAGTAGGCTTGGTTGCAAGCCTGTGATTTGTGAACTTGTGAGTGGGGTGTACGCAATGATTTGTGTTCTGTTTTCATGTGAAACACGAGTGAGGTTAGGGGTTGAAGGGACACAGGGAAGTTTCACCCAAATTCAGCAGAAACTAACTTACTATTGAACAGACTCAATGGTACAGTATGGCATTCGATAGCTGGAAAAACCTTACCTGGGCTGCCAAATTTTGAATAGGTTTGTATGAAATAGAAAAGACACAAGAGAATGTGTTGTGCATGATTTTATATTTTTTTTTAATTCACCGGCTGGAACCAAGTCAAATTTCCTTTTTCTAAGCTTTATAAGTGAAATTTTACGAGGGACAATAGCATTACTTGTTTATCACTTTCAATCTTTAATTAACACCATTCACTTGGCTAACTTGGCCTGCAAAGCCCAGGGGTGGCTTCAGACTTTCTATTTGACTGAAAGTTTCAGTCCTGTGTGAGTGTTGTGTCATCCCCTACCTTTACATGAAATGGTCAGCACGGAGCACCCAAACAGTACTGAATCTTTTAGTCTACAGCTTTCTACAAAGGAGACAGGTTAGCATCAATGAAGTTGTAACAATTGTCATGGCTGCAGATGGCGTACCTTCATGTTTGAGAATAATATTAGATTGCAAGTAGTGCATACTGGGATTTGTCACAAATTGTAAATAAAGAGTATATTTATAAATTTGTACTTATTCTGTTATAGCTGAGTTTCCTATGAGCCTATGTAGTTTTAATGTATCATTGTGTCACTGATAAATGTGCCTGTACAGTAGGTATGGATGAGGTGAACTAAAGTTTTGGGCTCAATTTTTAGAAAAGTTTAGATGAGAATCAAAATATAATCATTCTGCAGCATGTCAGTGTCTCACAACAGAACTGGTATTGCTGCATAAACAAAATATGTAGGAGTGTAAAACTGAGCATGGTGTAGTTCAGCCCTGGGTCCATTAGCAGTGCACAGTAAGTGAGGCTACCCACAATTCCCCTTGATTTGTGTGCTCAGACATTATTTGCTAAAGGCTTCTTCAATTTTATCAGTTTCTGAACAATTTGAAACTTAGAATTTAATTTAAGGATTATTGGTTAAAACTATGTTCCAAAATTATTGATCATGTTTAAAATTCAGGAGTAAATTGAATGAGAAGTCGATGTTTGGAGGTGCTAAAAATTGTACACTTGTCAAGGTAAAGTTATCAGCAACTAAGATGGTCTCATCATACCACCTGTCAGACATGCAAATTTCCTTTGTTACAAACATTAAAAAAAATCAATACCCTTTCTTTTGCCAACACAGATGCAACTTATTCCCTTAGTTTCCTTGAAAATATTGCATATGGCTGTCAAAAATCTATGATGACAAAATTACAAAATTGCTATCTCCTCTGCGGAAAAGGGGTTGATCTTCTCATTATTCACAGTGAGAAATTAGAGAATTATGATTATCAAAACTATGGTCCCAGAATTTTGAAATATGGACCGAGCTGTTCTGTGTACAGAAGAAATTTGCTCTAGTTCAGTGAGTGATCTCCGTGTGTACGGATCATGGAGAATTGTGGGTAGCCTCACTTACTGTGCAGTGGCAGTCACACACAGATGCTGCATACCCTTAGTATAAAGTGTCCAAGTGTAAACCACCCTATTGTTCAGGGCCAGGGAGATGTGTGATTTACGGTAATTCATATAGATGGGCAAGGGGTGTAAGCAAATGTTTTGGGAAGGGTTCCTCACACAATTTGAAAAGGTAATTGATTTGATAGAACTCCCATTGTTTGTGAAAGCAAACAACCCACTACTCACTCTCAGAGTCTCAGAGAGGATTTGGGATATATTGGAGTAGGATTAGTCCATTACAGCTGTAGGTAGGGGTAGGGTAACTGACACACATGTGGAGTGTTCAGTGTTGAGAAACAATTTTTTCCAAGTATACCACATTGGCCAAGCGCCTACAGTTGGGGTTACTGTGATCGTGGAGGTACATGCTGTGGTTAGGCAAAGACTTGTGATATTATGTCAAAAGCATTTGGCCAATAAACTCTTTTTCTGTCATGCAATTCTATCTGCTTATACAGACAGGAGTGGCAGAAATTTATCCCGAATTACTATGTCATGAACAGCAAGGAACACGAGACCAAAAGGAGAGAAATTTCGGGAGAAAATCTCCCGATCGGGAGAAAAATTGACCTCCTGATCAAGAAAATTTCTCCAAATAACAGAGACTTCTTTTGATAGAATAGTTCTGTGTAATTTAATGTACATTCATTCAAAAAAGTGTACCAGTATATTCATCATCAAATTTGAGGGTGGGTTTACCATTGTTCCGAAAAAGTTCACCATTGCTTTCTTTGCATATTTTCACATTTGATACCCTCTGTAGAAAAGGCATACAGCAAATTGTTACTTTACACTGAAAAATGTATTTCCGCAGTGTGGATCAATTCCATTTGTACCTTTTAACGTTAAAGTCATGTCCCGGAATACATTCATTAATTTAACATTTTGAAACTGTTACACATTTTAGACAAAATCTCTGAATCGGGAGATTTCTTTCATTTTAGAGAAAAACTGTCATCGAACAGCTGTATCTAAATACATAACACATTTCTAGGAATCTCCCGATCGGGAGAGAATCCCCCTTGTGGTCGAGTGTGCCTTGCTGATGAAGTTCGAGCACTGGTATTCGTGGGCTGGGTAGTCTGCTTGATCATCAAATCGATCGCCTGCTCAGTACTATGCCCTTAACGCAACCACAGGTGCCTGGGGTTGTCGCTGTACATTCATGTACGCTGGCAACCCCTGAGGCACCTGTGAACGCAACTAAAATACCAAAATTGCTTTAGAGGGCAGAGCACTGAGCAGGCGATCGACTAATCGAGCAGACTATCCAGCTCACAGGTCCGTGTAGTTGCCGTGTAGTATACAGAGAGAGAGAGATGTGTACTACACTGTACTACACGGCAACTCCACGGACCTGTGATCCAACCCACCACGATTGCCTGTGTCAGTTCGATCGGTCCGGCGCCAAGACACGCCCCTTCCAGTACCATTCGCTATATGGGAAATGTTGACTGGGATCCAGTCGGTTTGGGGTCCAGTTGTAGCTCCGCGTGGCAGGGCTGTATGTTACCGGCTATAGGCCTCCAAGAACATAGGTAATGGTGCGAGGCTAGGCTGTAGCCGGTAACACACAGCCCCGCCACGCACAGCTATAGGTCTAGTCGTTCTGAAACCTGTTGGCTGTGCTACCCATCCCATTTCAGTATCCCCCGATTTTCACACTCCGTAGTGGTGTGGCCGAAGTACGAGATGATTATTCTATATTGCAATGCAGGACTATTCTTAATTTATCCTACCATGGCATCCGAACCGTGGGCTTCCAGAGAAGTTGGAAACCTTACGTCCTTCACTTCAACTCGAGTGACTTTCGCACTGTACGCTTCCATGTTGTTTTGCTGTGAATTGTGGGTAAGATTCAATGTTGCCGTCCGGTCCGATGGCTACTTTAGGGAGCCGTCATTATTTATGGCCTGGGGATCGGAGGAATGTGAGGGGGTCACTTAATAAATTGAAAACTTCAAGTTGGTCACTCAAAATGTGGAGAGGAAGATGGGGGGGGGGGTATTCAATTTTTTTTGCGCGAAATAAATTGAAACACCTCTCAGATTGCACTATTGCACACATCAATTTCTCAAAATTTTCAATACGACAGGGGGAACCCCCTCTCGTGCTCTTCCCATGGGGTGTTCTAACAGTTTCACTTAGTAAAACAAAACAAATTAAAAACACCTCTCAGATTGCACCAGACTACACCATTCCACACATCAATATCTCAACATTTTCCACGCAAGGTAGGGGAAAGCCTTCTCTAACACTTCCCCTCAGCCTCTCGCGTGTGCTCCCCCCCCCCCTGTACTCTGAAACACTGCGCGCCCAGTCAGTAGACTTGGTTTAAGGTAGTATGCACCTCGAAAGTGAAAGACTTAAACTTTTGCTCTAACTTTCCTCAAGGGATCTTTCAACCATTCTCTTTCAAAATCAAGAATAAAAATAGGGGGTCACCGTGCAAATTTTGGTACTAGAGAAACAAATTACCCAAGATTTACCGATATTAGAAATTCAAAATGGCCGCCATCCCTGTGTTAACTCTATGGAGAAAAATAAAAAAAATTCGAATTTCGAAAAACTATGTGAAAAGTTTTCTTTTACCAAGAGCTTTAAAATGAACCCCCACATGTGGTAGGCCCTATATCAGAAGAGAATTGAAAGGTTTGAGAGTCCGAATGTCTGTCCCCGAGGTGCGTTCTACCTTAAGTCTGTGATTTTCGAATGTTTGAGTGGGAGGAACGCGATGATTTGTCTTTTATTTTCATGGGGAACGTGTGAGTGGGGTGAACGCAACGTTAACGAGTGGGGTGAACGCTATACAGGGGAGTTTCTCCCGGAATAATCCGGCAGAAACTATCTCACTACTGCGCAGACTCAAAGGTAACGCACTTAATCGCTAAGAAAACCTCCGGCCTGGCCTGCCAAATTCTTAACAGTTTTGTATGAAATAGAAGACGTACAAGAGAAACTATTAAAAATGATTTTATTTTGAAAATTCACCGACTTGAACCAAGTCTACCGAGTCAGATATCCTAGTGAAAACCCTGTCATGATACCCATCGGAATTAAACAATATACCGTAACTATAGGCCTATCGGGTTAGATACTGGTAATACTTCATTACTCGAGGTAGATAACGTTGAAAAAAGTATAAACTAGAAGGTACTGTCCAAATTGCTAATAAATATTCACGTAAAACAATGAAGAGAGATATCACAGATGCACAGTGTAGCCTTTTAAAGAGAGAAAGTTTGTTCAATTTCAAACATCACGTATACGTGTAGGCATTCCTGGATTATTTGTCTATCTTATTGTGGGTTTATTAACAGTTGCATTTCGAGAATTTCCTATTCCACTCATCAATATTAATGAATGTCTTAAATGTTGAAAGGAATGTTGCATCGAGCGGTGTGAAGTAATTTGCGAGTTTTGTAAAAGACGACATGTTATAATTTGAAACAATACAGGAAAACAGTCCAACGACGATAAGCTTAACATACATGGACCAAGTATCACCAAGACTTGTCAAGAGACTGTGAGCTTATCGATGAATGAAATCAAGGAGCATGTTTCATCAAATTTCAGCTGCGTTTTTAATTGCATGAAATGATTAAACGCGTTAATTGACAATGTCTGATCTGTTTGACAGGTGATGAGCACGTGTTTGTGTATGTCGTTAGATATTTTATGAATATTTGTGTCGCTCGCGTCGAATGTAAAAATCTGGCTTTTATAGTGAGCAATATACACGGTGACTTGGACTTTAAGTTAGAATAATCGCAATCATACCTATCCGTATTGAAGTAAATTTCTGGCGTGAAATTTTAAAGGGACAAAGTCGGCCATTTTTCATGAATTTTGTTTGATGCAAGATAGTACTTACATTGTTTGACATGTTGAAAGATACTGAATGAATGGGTGACCATGCATATGCGACCCCGGTTTTAAAACAAATCATATGAAACCATCGCAAAATGAATTAATGGTTATGACCATTAATTCATTTTCGCGATGGTTTCCTTGATCATGTCAAGAATAGGGGTCGTATATATGCATGGTAACCAATTCATTCAGTATCTTTCACAAACAATAAGGAGCTTATAAGTAACATGGCGTATCGAACAAAATTCATGAAAAACGGCCGACTTTGTCCCTTTAAAATGGGATTTTCTCTACCTGAGACATTGCGCATGTATAAATTGTGTGATATCGCGAATATAGCACTGTTATTTTCACACCGCTACCAATCAGATCGCTGCATTTTCGCCATTAATACACACGTAAAATACATAAGGTCACGGTCCCTCCACAAGGAGGGACCGTGATAAGGTGACGCCGGTATCTAGACTTCGAGTTTTTAACCGCTGCAAAAGACGTCACTGATGATTCGTGGGGAGTAGAAAACTTAATCGACTCTATATATCTTGGTAACACAAGTCGTTTCAACGACAAAAGGATTTTTTATTCAGGTGGATAGAGCCGTCTACGGTTAACTACATAAGTATCAAATTAAAGTACTGACAGAACTTGCGGCAAAACTTGAACCGTTATTTCAGCAGCCCACAGTGGAATATGATTTTTCAATGCCGCGGTAATGTGTTGATTCAAGAAAACAAGTAAAATATATCATATTCAATACAATGTACAATGTAATGTAAAATTGTACAATACAATGTAAAATCATATTCAATACCATGTAATTTTAAATAAGTTACCCAATATCTTTACTTGTATATCTCATTTGAAAGTACTTTTAGTTATTCAAACTCTTATCTAACTTTAGACACGGAAAATTTTTTATCAAACTAAAGTTGTATCGTTTCCATTTCCTCGTACGGAGATCAATTATTTACTTCAAAGCCACATAACAACATTTTTATCATCTAACTGTCACAAACTAAGCACCAAATTTAATGAATCAGGAATGTGAGCCCATCATAGTCATTATCAAAGATTTTCACCAATTACGTGCCTGTAATTAGACTGAAAGGTCCGTCGCTCGAGGGCTCTCTACGCTGGGGGGGGGGGGGTGGGGGTAGAGCGCAGATAGCACCCTCGAGAGACGGATCTGGGCTGATGTGCTGCGTCTCGAAAGCTGTTATCAAATGGAGTGGCTGAATCGTACCGTTATAATTGAATAATACAAACAGACTCCCTAAGTTACTGTGAATAGTGACAATCGACCAATCAGATATAACCTTCCGAGCACGCTGCACATCAGCAGACGGATCTTTCAGTCTAGTGCCTAATGAATAGACTACAATACAGACATTATCTTACTCACTTACAAAATCCTCTTTGGTATCGCTTCTGTTTGGTACCTGGTTGACGTAATGGCTACATCCCACCTTCAGTGCTACAATAACAAGCAACTGTCACATATTCCATGGCGCAGTGTAGCTAGACGTACTACAGTGAAAGTTACTTTCACTATAGGGGAGTTCATATGGACTAGACCTTTGCTTGCCGCCTCCTTAGAACTGTTTATGGAGAGGCTTTATGTGCAATGTCTTTGAATATCCTGTGCTTTATTTTGATTTTCTGCTTGTCTTCTCATTTTCAAACTACGTCGTACAGCCTGGTGTCATTTTATTTGGTGTGTCTTACAACAGATACCTCGTTAGCGCAGTTCATTGTCGCCAAGAATAAACGTATCCCCATTTACTTTCTCAGCGCAGCAAGGTCATGCTGTGATTCTTTCCTTACAATAACAAGAGACTGGCCACTTTGATTTTTACGTAATTCTTGATCCGGGCTGATCTTTATTTTATTTTATTTTATTAATAATGACTTCCTCAGCCGAGGCCATTTATGGAAGACTGTTAGTAAAAATACAGATACAGAGTTAAAACATGAAGACAAGACGAACAAACTTTATCAAATACTGAGAAAACAATGTTTTAAAACATTTTAAAAACCATTTAAATTTACAGAAAAAGGATCAATGTCATTGTATTCGTTTAAAGCAAATTAAATTGTCTCGGTACTCTACTAAAAAGAGAGTCACGAACACAATTAATCTTTATAACAGTGCAAAGTGACAGGTTTTAGATATTCGTAGAATCAACATTCAGAAGTGATCGTCTCCGAAAATATGATTTCGTTTTGTTATTGAAGTTGTCAAAAGATGTTGTGGTATCAAAAGTCGTTATTGTTGACTTTAGAAAATGTTTGGTAAAACTTAATATATCATGGTTATGCAAGTCTCTGTATTGCAAATGAGTGTTCTATAAATAAGTCAACACTATGGCCACTCCACCTAGGAGACTTTTGTTATTTAAATTTACAACCAGGAACAGATGAGCGAAAAACAGTTTTCGATACTTCGTGTTTTGTGAAACAGAACTTAACTGGCAAATCTCCACCTTGGCATCACAGCAGGCTATTCTTGACCAAGGTAAGAATGAACCTGTAAAGTTTGTAAACTCCATTCAAAGTGATATTGTCCATTGTCTCAAGGTCGGGACTGTATGAAGCTACTTCAGCTTTTCCCTAAAATGTAACACATAGTTTAGTGTCGATTCTAACTTTTAAATCTTGAAATTAGCTGACGTTCGTGTCTTTCTAATCTAGTTGTTGCCATTTTTGAGCTATCATAACGTGTTATAATGTTGGTATGTAGACTTGTTAGTGGTATTGCGGTCTCATTGAAGTGTTTCATAGGTTTGCATGGAACTCTACTAGTAAATATACCACAGACAAATAGAAAAACAGACTGGCAACGGGTATGCGGTACGTAAGAATCAATGTACGCCTCGCTTCAGGTAGCTCTGTACTCCCTTTTCCAAAGAGTGCCTACTATGCACCATTTCATAGTTTCCGGATTTTCGCCGATTTCGAAGCGAAAGTACGTTCGACAAAGTTCGTGTTGTTGTTGTGTGCCGCTGAGCGGATTTGGTGCGCTGGCGAAAATGGGAAAGTTTTGAGCTTCGGGGAGGTGAGTTTTATCATTTTAAAATTACCTCTCACATTTTTATGAATATATAATGAGTATATTTGAACCAAATTTGAGTCTTTCATCGATCCTGTCAGATTTTACTCAATGGTTTACGATCAGTCATACTGTCTTGTACAAGTTGGTAATGTTGGTCTGTTATGAAACAGCTGGCGTGTTGTTTGATTGGCGTGAAGCAGTGTTTCTGCCCTGAGAACTCACAAAGTAAATATGGTTGCTACTCGACAGGCAGCACGATGCCATCTTGTCCTACTTGACGCATAATCTCGTGCAATTATCAACCACGAACGAAGTCTCCAAAAAGTTTAACACCAGTGAAGCTCATTTTAATATGAAAAGGCCAAAGTTTGTCGAGACGACCATAAATCAAACGGCGTGCCGCCGTTGCCAGTCTGTCTTTCTATTTGTCTGTGAATATACGAAGTTGAGTAAGTGGTTTGCAATCTGCCAATGTGCCATATAAACAGAAAGGGCACGTTGAGTCTTGAGCAACGGAACCTCTCTATCTTTCCAATGTTGACCAACCCTTGATAAGTCCACGGATTAGCATAATTAGTTGTGTTGACTAATTAATTACAAGGTGTGTATATGAGAGATAAACGTCCTTGTAATTTTATGTGAAATGAATAAAGAGTCAAGAGGCTAGGTTGGGTTATATAACCGTTTATTTTATTTACTCTGATCAGTCAGAGCATGAAGACACAGTCCCTATATCCATAGAGGCACTGTGATGAAGAAAGGGAGAGGAACTGATAGAGAAAACTGAGAAAAACTCAATAATAAGCTTATTAATAGTGTCTGGGTCGCCTGTGGCTCTTCTATAGGTTTCAGTACAGTCCCAACAGTACTTCAAATTTAGATGCAAATGGACTCGAAAGTAGTGTTATAAGACACTGTTGTTTGAGACTGTTGCTTTGAAACGTTAGAGCCTGTGGATCACAGTCACGACTGTGCTGTGGATGTGATGAACAGTACGATCAGTTCCGTTCCTCCGGTCACGATCGATCATGATCATGCCGTGGTGGTTCGGGTATATTATATTGAAGGCGAGCACATGCAGGTGGGAATCGTTCAGCGGGCCTGGGATGAGCCATCATATTATTGACCATAAAAGCAACATTTTTGGGTCAAAAAGGATTAGTATACCTACAAAGTTAAGGTTCTGTTTCTTTCGGGATGTCAGCATTTCCTGATGTAATGGGCGATGGCCTGGATGGCACACTACCGGGCTGAAGCGAGCTTACGACGTAGTGTAGGCATGGAGGAGAGTACACACACACACACACACACACACACACACACACACACACACACACACACACACACATACCTTCTACCTCATGCGCATTGTCACAAGCATACTATCATAAAAATATGGGGAAAAAACTTTCGTAACTAAATCACGGTAGTGCAGTATGCATTCGTCCGTTTTCAAGTTTGTATCGATTGAATGTAGTTTATTTTAGGATTTTGTTGCATTGTGTATATCGTAGGTGATCCGGTGTACACAGCAAATGTTTGATCATTAGCACCTGCGCGTCACTTTGTGATTGACAGCAGTTTGAAATGGTCAACGGCTATGTTGTTGATGCCACTGACGGTGTACAGATACAAACTTTTCATCAATAACTCACTTGAAACTGTAAAATAGACAGTACAGTACTTCGCTCACAACGCTATGTCCAAAGTATTCACGAAAGGTACTGTGGTGCAAAAGACCTAATATTTATCTGTGTGGAAAAGATTTATGCTGGTTTTCTGAAGCAGTTGCTTACGTTGCTTCCATGTGTCAGTCATGCGAAATAATGAAGCCACTGCCTTTTCTACCCAAGGAATGGCTGTAACGGTTTCAAGATTAGTCAAGACTATCTGAAGAGTGCAAATAGATTACCTGTAGGTTAATTCCATCTGGAGGAGTGCGCATGCGTCAATTTTCTTACAAGTTGCCAGTAGGAAGTATATTGTGGCTACCATAGGGTAGCTGTCTATAGCGGAAGTATATTGTGGCTACCATAGGGTAGCTGTCTATAGCGAAAGCATGGTCCACAAAAGCGAAATATCAAGCCGGGAATGAGAGAGAAGTTGAAATAGTCAGAGTCACATTCCAGCTTAAAGCTCCAGCTTTCGATGCGTTTACAAAAGGTGTAAACTGGAACTGGTCGCAAGCGTGAACTGTAAAGCAGAACGCTACTTATTCAACACTAGACTGAGTGGTGATACATCCTGCGCACATCTAAGAGACTACTCAATGTAGTTTACGTTACTTTTACCTCGTTTTCTGATAACAAGTATTTAATAAAACTGTTCCCGTACAAAACGCATAACGGCCGAAAATACAAATAGAACGTATTTGTCTTATGTTTCACGTATTTGCCAAATAAAGTCCAGCATTCAAAATCAATCGACGCAGAAAATCAAACGTACATTCGTTTCCGAATAAACAAGCGCAGTGACGGCATGACGTGACCCAATGCCAAGTAAAGTCTGACATTCAAAACTGACCCGGCCAAAATCAAATTAGGCCTCGGCCCTACGGCCAAAAATCCAAAAAATTACATCTTTGTCTAATAATATTTTAATGTTTGTCTGCACCCAATGAAGTCCGATATTCAATATTGAATCGATCCCACTGCGAACTAATTGCGACTGAAAATAATGTTTTATAAGTCTGCAAATGCCCAGTATGGAAGACCGGTCACGACATGCGACATGCGAGTTTTTTTTTAACTGCGACTTGGGAGTTCTTAACATGTCATTTCGTTCTCCTCCTAACAATGGATTACAGAGGTAGAGACGAGCTTATTTCTGCATACTTCTACAATGAATACACCCTGGGAGAAATAGCGGCCACGTTAGGACTCCGACATGTAGGGAAGACCTGTCACGACCTCCGACATACGACCTGCGTCTTTAAACTGTGATCTGCGACCTAACCCTAACCATGGATGTAAAAGGATCTTACATCCATGCCCTAACCCTACCCTAACCCTAACCTTAACCCCTAACGCTAACTAACCCTAAGTTAGGCCGTTACAATTTTTCCCTCCCTTGGCCTAACCTCCAGGGTTGAGAGCGAAGTAAGGCTTTTTACCAGAGAAAACCTAACCCCTACCCCTACCCTAACCCTACCCTAACCCTAACCCTAACACCTAACCCTAACCCTATAAACCGCAGATCGCAGTTTCAAAAACTCGCATGTCGCATGTCGTGATCGGTCTTCCGTCTTCCATAGCCCAGTGAAGTTCGGCATTCAAAACTAATCCGGCTTACGTTATGCAATGAAGATTACGTACCTTCCTAAGTTTTCTATCTTTTTTGTGAAAATGTTTGGGACGTCTATTTGTTTCGACAGTTGGTCGAGCAACATTCCTCTGAGTACAAATTAGAAATATGTCATATAGCAACAAAATCACGCCGGTGTCTGCTCTTCCCGGTTGGGAAACGTATTTGTATTGTAAATTCTACACGGGTAACGCATATACAATTGTGCATCGTCAGCTCGAACGGCTCGTTAGCCAGACAGGAGTCTTCTACTAAGCATCCAGCTGCCGCCGGAGGGGGACTGGGCAAGCGAAGATGACAATTGTGTTACATTACATTAGAATGATGCCGTGATTATGTAAACACAATGTTGACCTAGCATTTCAATCTGCACCGGAGCTGATCACAGAGCGGACATACTTTGTCTCTACCTACTTTTATTGGCGGACTGCTCAAGAAATGACGGTCGAAGTTAATCTCGATTGAAAAGTATGCGATAATTCACAATTTTATATCAATATAGTTTTTAAATGATTGCGATTCAATTGTTATAAGGTAATTATACACTCATGCAATAAATTTGAAAGAACCAAAATAGAAAAATAACAGAATATTTTCCATGAACTTGAAAAATTTAAACAACCACGAACGTGACTTTTTGAATCTGTAACTGCTTTTCTTCTGTGGATGAACTAAATCAACTCTGTCAAACAGCTATTTCAGTGATTGCAAAGTCTGACATTAATTATTTGACTCGGGGAATCATTTTGAAGGTATAATGTGTATATCGGCACTTCATTAATTTGCATAATTCCAATATGGCGGTCAACATTCCTACAAAAGACATTTTCGGTCATATACCACGTTTGAACAAGCTTTTTCAGTGATTTTAAAGTTAAAAGTATATTTCATGGACATTAGATGGCATGGACAAACGATTTTCGAAATGTAATGATTTGCGCAGGTACTTCGTTAATTTGCATAAATCCAATATGGTGGCCAACATACCTACAAAAGACATTTACTGTCATATACTACGTATTAAACCCTTTGAGCGCCAAAGTCTATTTTTGTCAACTTTATATGTACCACAGTCAATTTTTTCTGCTTTTTGCCAACATTTTGTTAAAAAATCTGTAGCTGATGAAATAGGATATCGATTTGGTCCACAATTGTGAAAAAAGCACAGAAAAGTTCACAGAAATTGGTAAAATATTGCATTAAAATTTTGGTGGGACAAATTACAGCAGTCATAGGGTTAAACAAGCTATTTCTGTGATTTCAAAGTTAAAAGTATATTTCTTTGGCACGGACAAACGATTTTCGAGGTGCAATGATTTTCGTAGGCACTTTGTTAATTTGCATAAATCCAATAGGGTGGCATAAAGAAACACCTTTGGCAGTTCAGTGTCTCTAAAAGACACTTTGATAATCATAAATTAAATATGGCTGCCAAATGAATGCCCAAATAGCTTCTAATATATATAAGGTTCTGGTAGAGTTTTTAGCACTAGGAATATCAAGAAGAAACTGTTAAGAAGGCACTGCACCCGGCCAAACGTATTTTGCTTAAAAATATCTTTTTTCCAAATATTCATTCAATTTTGATTAATTTATTAAACCAAGATTAAAAATTGGTTAGGTTCAGCTTTTAGCTTGGGAAGCAGTCGTAAGTTGCATGATAAAGAAGTGTTATTGCATGCAAATGTATGCAAATCACCCGATTTCCTGCTTCCCTTTCATCTCAATTTCAAGATTTCCAGAGACTTTAACTCCAAGTAGACTGAATGAGATTTTGAGAAATTTTCACATTATGTTCTTTAAATGCTATATAACAAAAGAATTATTTTGTTTTTCAATAAAATTCTTACATTTTGAATAAGAGGCAATTTTACTTTGCTAATCATGATTTTAAGCACTTTTTGAGAGTCAGTCTTTTAGCCCATGCCATATTAGAATGAGGATAGATAATGAAAAATAAAATTGTCGGCCTTTTACATATACTCTTGTGAAATATTACACTTCAGAAAATAGTTTCGATGGGTTTCCTTGTCATCTTAGATGAGACATTTTCCTTTACAAATACTGAGTTGGCAATATGCAGCTCCACCTTAAGTCCTTGAACATTTATTTTTAAAAACGAGAAAAATATACTATAAATTTACTTATAATAACGATCCATTTCAGAATATAAGTTTATTTTAATAGGTGTCTATGATACCTGAATTTTTAAAACACTCCATAAATATACTGTATTTTGAAAAGAATGTTAAAACGAATTTTGTAGACTTACATATATGACTTACGAACGGATTAAAATATTATGTGTTGATGAGCGTTTACTATTGAGATGTAAGAAAGTCATGCAATGAAATTATTTTGTATATATGTATTTTTCTAATAATCTTTAGTTTTTGATTTAGACTAAACCCCCTTCTTATCATGGACGAGTGCATCTTTGGTCAGTACATCCCCCTAGAGATGATAGGCAAGAAGTCATCACAAAAAACAGCAAAATACAATAAAAACAACAAAGATAATAAAAACGCAGAAACAAAAAAAATAATGTGACCCAAAATAACGCACAATGCACACAAATTAAAACTTTGTGCTTTTAATTTGCTAACAATGTCAGACTCTTAAAAACCTGATCAACACACAAACTCACAAAAATTGAAAACTGCATGCTTAGCAAAGGCTTACAATTAATGCAAACAACTCATCAGCCAAACAGAATCCAACTGTTACACGATACAAATATGTACATCTGGAAAAATGACACTTGGAAAAAAGACTCAAGATGTTTTTGTTCGTATTGTGTAATAGTTTGATTCTGTGATTTGATTAATTGTAAGCCTTTGCTGAAGCAGTTTTCAGTCTTTGTGAGTTTGTGTGTTCATAAAGTTTTTAATGAATCTGACATTGTTTGCAATAGTGCAATTATTCTATCTTTATTTCGGACTTGAGCGTCCATATAAAAGTCAAATAAGGCAATAGTATGAAAATTCAGTTACAAAATTAAATTATGGTTCAAAGATAGAAAAATTGATTATATCTACATACATAATCCAATGGGTGTCTTTTTAAACAGACTATTAAACAAAGAGTAACTTATTCAAGTGTTTTACCATCTCTGAGTTGAAATACAATGATTTACATACATTTCGTACAATTGCATTGCTACTTTTCAAAAGTCTTTGTCTCAGGCTGTTAATCTGATTTCTCAGAAGAGCATCAAAGTTGCTTATTCTGTTAGATACAAACATTAGACTCGCGCTGCTCCGTTTCTCATAACCCAATAACAGTCGTGCAGCATTATTGTAAGCAACTTTCAATTTTCTCAAGACATTTGCAGAATAGCTATTCCATATTGGTCCCCATACAACTGATAACAATAGGCTTTAAATAGAATGCATTTAACATGAAAAGTACACATGTGGAATTTTCTCATTAGCATATTCGCTACTACGTAAAAATATCTCGTCTGCCGCTCAATGTCATCATCATCTCTGAAATGGTCAGTTAACACGAACCCTAGATGTTTTTTCTTAACAACAAAGGTTAATTTAACCCCGTTCAGATACACACATGGAATGCGCCGAATCTTACTGTGATTCGCAAAAACGCACATACAGTTAGTCTTTTTACTGTTGAAAATGATGTCGTGAATATCACTATAATGAATACAGAGATCTATTAACTTTTGTGTACCTTTGACAGAAGGACTAATCAAGCAGATATCATCCGCGTACATTAGTGATCAACAAAAATGCAACCAATATTACAGCCAGTATTCAAGTTTGATAAGAGAACACTCAAATTATCAATATAGATATTAAAGAGCTTTGGTGATAAAATACCACCTTGCTTTACACCGTTAGTGACAGTAAAACCCTCAGATAAACATGTACCCCACGAATAAATTTGAGTTCGATACCATTTGACAATAAATCTGACATGGTAAATGGGAATTTTACGTTGAATTAATTTCTTGAAAAGCGTCCAATGGTTTACTCTGTCAAAAGCCTTAGAGGCGTCCATAAATGTAATAAATACATTACTACCATGTTGTCTGTAATAATTGATAATTTCCGTCAAAATAAAGACACACATATATCAGTGGAATGTCCTGACTTAAAACCAAATTGGTTATCAGTCGTTCCCAGATAAGAATCAATGTGACGCAATAAAACAAGTTCAATTATTATAGAAGTAATAGTGGAAAGTGCAACAGGACGATAATTGTTTTTATCTGTAATATCACTATTTTTGTCTTTGATAATTGGAACTAGGTTAGTGTTAGAAAGTCATCTAGGGCAAACTACATGGACAAACATAGCTGTTAAGCACATACTTAGCAAAACAGAAACTTTCTGACTAGCAAATATAAAGTGCTCAGCGGTATTATGGCACTTTTTATTATAGTCATATCATTTTTTCTGTTTTTTAGTTTTGTTGTGTTTATTGTTTTTTGTGTTTTTTTTTGCTGTTTTATGTGATGACTTCTTGCCTATCGTGTAAGGGTATCTTATAAAGACGCACCCATCCATAAGAAGGGGGCTCAGTCTAAATTAAAAACAAAAGATTTCGTACACGTCTTCTTTTAACAATAAACAGTACAGATTACATATCTTGACAATGTACAGTGTTAAACACCCATACAAATTACAGATAATGCCATAGACAGATGAATTCAAAGTCCTGAACTTTATTAAGGCTGGCAATTTCCTTGGAAAATGTAAGCGAACCGGAATTTTAGCTGACTTTGTGCGACTCTAAGGGTCGCATTCACATTTCTGCGATTTACTGCGTTCCGTTTTTTGCAATGTATGGCAACTTCTGGAGAGTGTAACTTGGTGCCACTTCGACGGATTAGCCTTATTTTGCACAGGTTGTAGTTAGTGACTGTTTCTAAGAAAACCGTGTTCCAGAATTCCGATAATGTTCCAAAAACAAAAGATATCGTGACAAACGTGGGCAAAAGCCGTTCATTTATTCAGAATCCACCTCTTCTCATGAGCGATGAGTGACAGCATACCAAATTTTGACTCACAAAGTAATTTGGTGAATTCACCAAATAACAATGGATTTGTCGCTTTTGGTCAATCTTGACTGGTGCAGCTAGCTGGCAGGGTACGCTTACCCATTGCGGACACCTGGTACCACCACTATTTCGTGGTTCAAGATGACCTCGTCGCCTTTGTCATTTTCGATATATTCCCTGGTAAATTTCATAGTTACCTTGAATGATAATGATTATTTGACCTGATTTGATGTCTATTCTCACTTTCAAGGCTAATTGTGCAAATACAAACTGGAGTATCAAAAATCCAAGACACTTTTTAAACATCTAACCCTGCTATCGATTGCAGTAAACGGCTCACCAATGGCAATCACCCTGTCATACTTACACTATTTTAAGTGAAAAACTCAAAAAACCCCACATTTTTGAGCGAAACAAACACACGCACACAGGTTTTTGAAATCTCACAGTTTTCGTTATCTTCAATTGTCAACTTACCAAAGGATATACTAAATGTCGGGTTAAAGATTCATTTCAAAGGTGAAAAATCAGGTTATATAAAGATAAGTGTCTGCGAAGGTGCAATACAGTGAAATTGCGGTCGGCGGACTTAGATAGAGTCACACGACTGTTATGTCGGCAACCATCCGAGTTGAATGCACAAAGAAATTTTTCGCTTTATAAAATTGAGAGTGTCATTTTGTTTTGCAGTGAAATTAAACTGAAAAGTCGAAACAAAACCGAAACAGAACAGGTTAAAACTGACAATTCAAAACAACAGCGAAACAAAAAGTGTAAAAATCTCAATCAATGTTTTTGTAGTAACTGGTGAATACCAGCTTTACAAGTCGGCTTAACGATTAGTCATGAACAAGCTTCCCGCCACTGTTGCGGTTTGACATCAGAGTTCACTTACTCAACCGAATCTTTCTGTCAAATTTGAAAAGAAGCAAACTAAACAAGCATTTGCTGCAGCTGCTGTCAATAAATCATCAATTGATTCAAAACACATTGATTTTATTCGTTACAAGACTCATCATGATTATAGCGTGTCTGCTTATGCGAATTACTGTAACGTCGGTTTTATCATTGCGCAGATAAATACAATGTTTTGATCCGAGAAAAGTCAAAATTCAAGTTCCATGTCCATCAATAGACTGCCTAATATCTTCCCAAGGCTGTGTCATCAAAGTATTTGTGGGCATTTTCTGCGTTTTGACGTCTATATTTGTACATCGAAATGTCTGATCAAACTTCGTGGGCGAGACTCTTTCAAATTATAAGGGGAAGTCGATAGTACACTTATTAGATACGTCAACTTTGCTTGCGTCATCAACACAACAAAACTGCACAGGATACTGCAAGCGGACTTGTACTCTATGGTATTGCTCCTTTTAATATGTTTGACCTGATTTACCTAACAGTTGCGCATTCTAACTTATACACTCAAATCACGAATCCTATTTCATTAACGTGATTTTTGACCCGGGCTGACCTTTGAATCAGTTCCAAATTACTACGCACCAAGTATTTGCAGAGTTATGACTCCTTCCAAAGGGGATTGCACAAAAGTCCGTCCCCAGGGGTAGGGTGGGGTAGGGGTGTCTTGGTCTCAGGACTAGGTTCTTCTTGCTATGCTTTATTTTAATACGTTTGACTATGATATATATTGCCAATAAAGATTTATACTACCAACCTTTCCTTGCAGCTTTGGTGTCTTTGCTTTATATAGCACTGCGCTTGTAACAATTTCTTTTTTTATTCGCCGTGCCACCTATTTGTCGTTTGAAAATCTTACGCGAAGTTTTGTCACTGTATTGCGTCTAATATCTGATTAGTTTGATCGCCTAATTTTCCAAAGTAAGCAAGGGTAAATTACTAATCTGTGGACGCTGTCACCAGATTATCACCGGATTAATGCAACAGCAAGGTATAACAACGCGTTCGTTGTTGACTTTTTCAAAGTTCATCCGGTGATAATCTGGTGACAGCGTCCACAGATTAGTAATTTACCCTTGCTTGCTTGGCGCATTAGGCGATCAAACTCCTCAGATGATAGATGCAACATGGCGATAAAAATTAGAAGATTGTCAAGGGCCAGTGCTAAGTTAAGACCAAAACACCAAAGGTTGGTAGAATAAACCTTTATTAGCAATACAACAAAATACCTACCCACCCCTAGGGATGGACATTTAGGCAGCCCCTAATGCTCCTTCCAACACCCAAAAATGATGTTAATCATTTAAGTTGTCGAAAAAATATTACAGTAGGATAAGCCGTCACTTACTGTTCGACTGCTTTGATAAATCTTTGGAGATAGATCATGACTTTGCAAGTCTTTGTATTGCAAAGTATAGAAAACAACTGAACTATACGTTTACTCCACCCAGCAGTTTATTGTTATTTAAATGTTGTCACCAGGTAAAGGTAAGCGAAAAATAATCGGTATATGTCATATGGAACAGTAAATGTATCCGCCACCTTGGTGTTGTAACCTCCACAAATGTAATAATCTCCACAAATGTAATATCAACCACAATTGTAATAAAATCAACCACAAATGTAATAAAATAGTCAACCATTAATGTAACAACCCGCAACCACAAATGTAATAAACAAATTAACCATAAATGTAATAAAACTCAACCATAAATGTAATAAACTTGAACTTGCATATGTGATCATTTGTTTATCAATGCCTTGAGTAAATAATAACTTTAATAAGACTAGTGTAATGTTATTGCATACTTTCCTGAAACTAGGTTTCCTTTCCGAAACACAGAATAGAATACTTTGAGAACGCTATCAGAAAACGACGAGGTACTGATCAAACCGTTAGATAATGGAAGTGGAACAGCAGTTCTAGACACTGATAATTACATAATAAGGAAGCGTCAAAATAACTCGTCAACCAGTGATACCACACAAAGTTTATGACAGATGACTCAGAACAAATAACAGAGAAATATAAAACCTTATAACAGAAACTTACGATACAAAACATGTTGACGAGAACATATATTTCAATCTAGTAAAAAACAATACGAACACTACCTTGAACACAGTAGAACAAAATTAGACATCCTGGCATCCCTAGTGAAGGAACAAACTTCAAGTGGGACAACATAGGAATACAGACAATCTATCGATTATTCCACACAATTTATCCACTGAAGACGAATTTGAGAAGATTGATTACGAAAGTACGGCAATTTTCAAAAAAAACGGCGTTAAAGGATCGTAGTGTTATACAGTCTTCCCCACTCTGGAGTAGTGACTGCACTGACACTCAGATTACAGCTGTGTCTAGCCATAGCCAGTCAGTTCTGTACACAAAACAGGGAAACGTAAAATACACTTTCAAATATGCAAAACACACTAAACGCAAACAATTAAGAAATGAATAATGTGTGGAGTTGCTTTCCTTATTACATAGATAAATATTTAAGGGCTAATTCCTCAATTGCAACGACAAAATAGATTTATTACATTTATGGTTGACAAGTATTACATTTATGGGTGATTTTTTTATTACATTTATGGTTACCATTTATTACATTTGTGGTTGGTGTTTTTATTACATTTATGGTTGATTTTTGTTACATTTATGGGCGATATTACATTTATGGGTGCATTTTATTACAATTGTGGTTGATATTACATTTGTGGAGATTATTACATTTGTGGAGGTTACAGGTGTCACAGCTAGGCATGTTTCTTACAACGGATAGAATTGACGGTCCAATTCGTACTCTTTCTTGTTGGTAATTACCTGGCTTATGCCCCAAGAACGATATAGTAGAGAAACCCATCCAACCTTAATGAGTCTGGAAATTTTCATACTAAAACGGAGAGTTGTGCAGCTACAAATCAACGCGAGGAATTCAAAAATCGCTGTAAGCTTTACGAACAAAAGGTCAAATATTCAATCATAAACAAGCTGCTCGTCACTAGTGCGAGTTGAAGTCAAGGGGTTCCAGCGTTCTTCCGAATCTTTCAGTGTCTTCCCGTTGAAAATCATGAAATCTTGTGGAAAATGTCGTGGTATAAAAAAGTTGTTATTGTCAACATCAGAAAAGCCTTATAAGGCAAGTCTCTGCATAGGGAAAGAAGTATAGTGCTTCAATTTTGATGCTCTTTCTTTCGTTTTATGACAATGGGGGCTATGCAGACTTGTTAGTGCTATAATGTCCTTTTTGCAGTTTATTGTAAATTCTCGCAGATTTCCATGACAGTTAAACATAAAGAGTCGGATCGCAGAACCTTCATTTAATTCGAGTATTTGGTAGTTGTTCTTCAAAATATTCGCCTTTTCTCGTTGCATGCACGGTGTGGATTTTTCCGGTCAAATCAGCACGATGATATGATATTATTTTGGTTTCGGTGTAATAGCGAACTTGCTAAATGCATGGACGAAACGAAACGAAAGGAACGATACACGCCCTGTGATTGGCTAGACGCTGCAACGTTCGTTCTTTTCGTATGCAATCCTTTGTTCTGATTGGATGAACGAAAACGACGAAAGACTTTTCGCTCCTTTCGTTCACATTCTTTTTCTTGATTGGGTTAACGAAAGTGACGAAAGATTTGCATATTCATTTTGTCTGCATGGAAGGGCGAGCTATTGTTTATCAAAATGCTGGCGCCTCGCTCTCATTATATATTCACCATGATGTAATTCCGCCGTCTTTGAAATACAAGGAATAAAACTGACCACCGGTTCATGAGACCACTGAGACTAACCGAAACACGTTGACACTTCGTTTGACGCACTACACGAATTACACAATGCTTGAAAGGGGGGGGGGGGCGCGACACCATATTATGGTGTAGATAGTGACAATTTGTATGATTGACGTGCGGATTTGTGAGACCACTTTCATGCTTTTACACACCGCAACACGTTGAAGTTCGTAAATTATGCAAAGAAAACAATGGGAGCCATAACGTAAACCGCGACTTAGCCGAAACCGCGACTTATTGAGGCGCGACTTAGCGAGGGTCCACTGGACTTTCATGACACCAGTTGAATGGAGGTCACGCTGAATGAACTCTGTTTAATCTGCGTTCACTGCATCGTCCACTCGCACGGCTCGTTAGCCAGACAGGAGTCTTACACTAACTACGATCTGATTTCGGGAAGCATCCAGCTGCCCGAACAGCAGGCCTTGGCAAGCGAAGATGCGTTCACTGTTATTCCTTGTATTTCAAAGACGGGAGTTTAATATTACATGGTAAATATATAGTAAGAGCGAGGCGCCAACATTTTGAGGAACGACAATAGCTCGTTCTTTCCAGACAATCAGTAAAATGGGTTATGCAAATATTTCGTCACTTTCGTTAACCCAATCAAGAAAAAGAATGTGAACGAAAGGAACGAAGGAAGTCTTTCGTCGTTTTCGTTCAGCTAATCAGAACAAAGGATTGCATACGAAAAGAACGAACATTGCAGCGTCTAGCCAATCATAGGGCGTGTATCGTTCCTTTCGTTTCGTTTCGTCCATGCATTTAGCAAGTTCGCTAATTGAACGAAAGTTGCAACAAAATCGAAATAAAAATATGGAGAAAACTCGGTCAAGGGTGTTAACAACTGTTAGTTCACCAGCTATTTTGAGTGACACAAGTACAGCACAACCACAGCCATAGACACCATAGTAATATGATTGACTAGCATTTATCTTTTTGCACGAGCAGATTTGTTGCCTTCGCTTGACCTAATTTTGCATTTCTTTCAACAGAGAAACCTGTGCATTAGGCATGTCCCCGGATGCAACCATGGTTGAATGCACAACTGTATTGCTGGCGCTGCTCATACTACTTCTGAACAGCAATGGAGCTATGAGTTGTCCTTCAATGTGCAGCTGCGGTTCGAATAGCTATGTCGACTGTGACTTCAGATCCTTGGAAGTGATACCCTCAGATATTCCAGCTGAAACGGTCACCCTTGACCTTGATTACAATAACATAACTTCACTTCCCACAGAGGCGTTCAGTAATTTGACACGGCTGAAGAACTTGTACCTCAACAATAACGCTATTTCAGTCATATGGTACGGAGGATTCCTTGGACTGACCAGTCTAGAGAAATTATACCTTCACCACAATAACATCACATCATTGTCAAATGACACCTTCGATGGTTTGTCCAGTTTACAATATCTGTATTTGTACAACAACGAGATATCAACATTACCATCTGGAATCTTCTCTGACTTAAATTCGCTAAGACAGCTACACTTACAGAACAATGAAATAACAGCATTACCATCAGGAATCTTCTTTGGATTAGATTCGTTAACATATCTACGATTATATAATAATGAATTCATTGAAGTCCCCGACTTTGCCAATTTACAAGAGCTTACTTCTTTGAACTTTGGGTATAACTGTATTACTGCATTGGAAGATGGGGCGTTTGAAAGATTAACGAAGCTAAGTACTCTTTACCTGCAAAACATTTGTATCAATAACATGTCTCCCTCAGCATTCCGGGGATTGACTAATCTTAGATATTTGTATCTCAGCAACAATATTAACTTGACGTTACCTATCACGGTATTTGAAGAAGTTGGAAACTTGAGAACTTTGCGACTTGAATCAAATGCTATGACGTCACTAGTACCAAATCAGTTCAGCCGCTTGGCTCATTTAACAGATCTTCAACTTAATAATAATTACATAACAACGCTGTCATCTGACGACTTCAATGGTTTGTCGAACTTACTAAAACTGTATTTGCACAACAACAAGATATCAACATTACCATCAGGAATCTTCTCTGGCTTAAATTCGTTAACACGTCTTTACCTCTATAACAATGACATCACAACATTGCCATCTGACGCCTTCAATGGTTTGTCCAGTTTACAATATCTGCATTTGCACAACAACAAGATATCAACATTACAATCAGGAATCTTCTCTGGGTTAAATTCGTTATCAAGTCTTTACCTCCATAACAATGACATCACAACATTGTCATCTGACGCCTTCAATGGTTTGTCCAGTTTACTGTATCTATCTTTGCACAACAACAAGATATCAACATTACCATCAGGAATCTTCTCTGGTTTAAATTTGTTACAACATCTTTACCTCCATAACAATAACATCACAACACTGTCACCTGACGCCTTCAATGGTTTGTCCAATTTACAGTATCTGTATTTGTACAACAACAAGATATCAACATTACCATCACGAGTCTTCTCTGGGTTAAATTCGTTATATCGTTTTGATCTCCATAACAATTCCATCACAACATTGCCATCTGACGCCTTCAATGGTTTGTCCAATTTACGGTATCTGTTTTTGTACAACAACAAGATACCAGCATTACCTTCAGAAATCTTTTCTGGCTTAAATTCGTTATTTGAGTTACACTTACAGAGCAATGAAATCACAGCAGTTGCCAAACTTACCAACTTACCACAGCTTTATAAATTGAACCTGAATTATAACTGTATTACTGCATTGGAAGATGGGGTGTTTGAAAGATTAACGAAGCTAAGTACTCTTTACCTGCAAAACACGTGCATCAAAAATATACTCCCTTCAGCATTCCGGGGAATGACTAATCTCAGATATTTGTACCTTAGCGACAACACACTCTCAACATTACCAATGACAGTCTTCGATGATATGAAAACGGGATCATTCACCTACGTTTATCTGCATGACAATCCATGGGCATGTGATTGTCGCCTTCGTGGACTGCGACAGTGGGTCGAGGATAACAGTGAGACAATCAACATGTCCGGGTTGACGTGTCAAACACCACAGGTCTATGCCGGACTGGATTTCATGGATATTTCAGAAGAGAATATGACATGCACGTCTCCTGAATTCTCCGAACTCATAAGATGGGTTGACGCTGAAGAAGGTAATACGGTAGAATTGATCTGTGATGCAACAGGTGTGCCTGAACCAAATGTTTCTTGGATAACTCCGAATGGAGATATTATAAACAAAAATAGCAACAGCAACAACACAACTGTTGAATTTGGCGACCTGGAGCTAAACAGCCAAGGTACAATTGTTATAGCGAGATCTGAGATGAAACATTCTGGATTATATGCATGCATAGCTGTTAACTTGTTAGGCGATGCGGTTTGCATTACACATTTACGTATCGTTCAGAAAGTGACATCTTCCACCCAATATAGTACGACGGCTATCGATCACACATCTACTAAACCGATTACTAACGCGAAATCAATTTCAGAACACAAAAGCACCTTAATCATAGCAACCGGAACATTCTTTGGCGGACTTTTTTTAGGTGTAGGTGTGATAATAATGATTTTGATAACAGCTGTTAAAAGGAAACGCACCAGTGAAAAAGATAAATGTCACGAACAAAAATCAAACCTTACGTTCAGATTCAAAAGTCGACACGATAGCGAAAAAGGCAATGATAGCATTGTTTATTCGAATACCACTGTCAAGAAAAATGAGGGCGCTGATGTAACAAATCGAGAGGAAACACCTGATGGATATATAAAGCCTCAAGAAATATCTGATCAACTTTCACAAACGCACATCTATGAAAATGCAAATGCGATGGAAACGGGTGATTCAACATACACCTCTGCCTCATCTGATACAAGGGCCCCTGAACATGTGTATGAAACCTTTACATGAAATTAGATCAGGCAAGACGTCACAGTTCCTCAGATCGAAAAGTAAATTACTGGTAAAATGAAAAGTCAAATGACAAATCGTGATCACCAACGCAAAGCTGAAAACATTATGGCAACGTGACAAACAATTTATACTCGATTTGAAAATAAGAATCATATACGAAATTGTGTTTATTAGACAAAAGTTGTCGAACGAGGGCAAAATGTAAATGACGAGAATATGTAAAGATGACCAATTGTAAAAAAACGAGGCATATTCCTAATGAGGTGAAACAAAGCCGCAGTTCGAACGGATTTATAATAAAGTTTACATACGTGAATTGCAAAGGGTCATAGGTTAAATGATTTGTACATGATGTCGAGTACTCCAGTTCCATCGTATGTAGAGATTTACAAATGCCATTCAATTATACTTTTGATTCAAAGACTTGTGCCCATCAACTTTGTGTAAGCAGGAAAGGCCATTTTAATTTGAAAACATGTAAATCACGTTTCAAAGCACATATATCAAATTGCATGGCGACGTTAAAGTGAATTCACTGTACGAAATATACATGACGAACACTTTGTCAAATTATTGCTACGAAAGGAAATGTTTTTTCTCAAAGGTTTCTCCCATAAACAGTATTGGAACTAATTTGGGATAATTGGATCTTCACATTTTTTTTTTATTTCTCGAAAGTGTTAGGAGCCGTATTGCTAAATGTTGCAATAATACAAATTACTCATAAAAACAAGTGTGTAACTAAAAAAGAAAAGCAAATCTTACATTTACAGATAAATCGACATTACTTCACCATCCAATTATCCCAAATTAGTTCCAATCGTGCTCATATCTTTTTGCAGCAACTGGATCACCGATAGTTACGCTAATTTGTAACACTGTACAGTATGGGCACAGTCTGCTTTATGTTTTCTAACTCTTATCTTTAAATTAAAGGGACATTAGCTGTAACTTTTGACTAATTTTTCACTACTCTTTTTCAATGTATCAACAACAGAATTTTACTATAATTCGATCATCATGACCAATGCACGATGTCCTGCTTGCCAACACAGCCTGTGTATGTGAAATGACCATTGTTATTGTTGAAATTTTGCATTCAGGTCTGGACTAGAATACAAAATTTAAACAATAACAATGCAGATTATACTCGTATAGGGTATATTTATGAGCTAAATATTAGGAATTTCTCCATGGTTCAGGGATTCAAACCAGAAACTGCTGATGATACACAGAACAAACAAAATAACCAGATATGAACTGAAAATGCTCACGTGTTGCATTATATATTGCAGTTATGTGTAAATTTTAACCTTTGCCACATGTTTGCAACTTCATTGAAAATATTATGATCAACGTAATGAACAATAATCACCGCCGATTAGGTCATGAAGTATACAAATATGTAATTAGCTGAAATACAAATATCAAAGTTCTTTTACTGCTGTCATTGTATCACCACTTTATATAGCAAGTGTAATTACCGTTGGCCAAGTCCTTCAAGCCATATATGCCGAGCTGTGAACGCTCATTAGACATGCAAATTATAAATTAGCTGACATGAAAATGTGAAATGACTTTTGATATTGTTTTAACCAGGTATAATCATCAATGTACATAAGCATGTTTTGCCAACTTTGATCAAGTAAATCCAGTATATATCCCTAATAAGCAAAGGTCATTAAATATGTAAATTAGGAATTGGCTTAAGTAAAAATGCTTAATGATTTTCAACAATGTTGTATCATGGTATCTGTAATATATGTAGCAAGTTTTGTCAACTTTGGTCAAGTTGATTCAGATATATATCTCTAATTAGAAAAGTTCATTTAATATGCAAATTAGGAATTGGCTGAAGAGAAAATGCTTAATGACTTTCAATAATATTGTATTATAGTGTCTTTAATGTACAGAGCAAGTTTCATCAATTTTGATCAAGTCAATTCAGATAAATATCCCTAATTATGAAAATTCATTTAATATGCAAATTAGGAATTGGCTGAAGTAAAAATGTTCTTTGATTTTCAATAATATTATATCACAGTATCTTTGATGTATATAGCAAGTTTCAACAACTACAATCAAGTTAATTCAGATATATATCCCTAATTTGGAAAGTTTATTAAATATGCAAATTCGGAATTGGCTGGAGTAAAAATGCTTAATGACTTTCAAAAATGTTGTATCATAGTAGCTTCAATACATGTAGCAAGTTTCATCAACTTTGGTACAGTCAATTTAAATATATATCTCTAATTAGCAAAGTTCATTAAATATGTAAATTAGGAATTGGCTGCAGTTAAAACGCTTAATGACTTTCAATAATGTTAAATCATAGTATCTTTAATATACATACCAAGTTTGGTCGATTTTGATCAAGTCAAATCAGACATATATCGCTAATTAGGAAAGTTCATTCAATATGCAAATTAGCAACTCTCTTTCATGTCACCCCTTAATGGCTCCCACTGCTGATATATCTTGGTGTGATCAACATTTGTAGCAAATCTCATCAAATTGTGCGTAGTCGTTTTTAATGAATATCCGTTTTTTCTAAAATCATTAATTATGCAAATAAGCAAAAAGTATGCAAGCCACACCCACCAAAAACTAATCAGTTCTTGCCATTTGCTAACTGAATATATGTACCAGATTTGATTCTGATCTGATAAGCCGTTTTTGAGATGTCGGACCAACAGATAGACAGACAGACAGACAGACACACGGACACACAGTCAGACAGACAGACAGACATCGCTGCGACATATGCTCACGTGTGTAAACACGTGAGCAAAAAAAATGACCAAAGTTACAGCTAATGGATCTTTAATTTGGAATATATTGGTAAATATTTAAATATTTTGGGCTGTCACAGCCATAATCTCTCTCGTTTGCCGCTTTCGGGTTTTTATCTTGTGTTCTGTTTGTTGGCAGCTTTTCTCGAGTCAATAATTTACGTATCCGTAGTGATAACCTCGTTATATTTTCAACGATGCAAGTAATGTAGTACATGTATTTTGAACAAAGTAAATTCGATTATGGTTGATGACTTAATTATAGCTTTCTTTCGAAGTATCTTGTAATGCAAGTTAAGTACGTTAAGAGATTTAATCGCATTTAACTTGAATTGTTGGCAGTGATAGGCCTATACTGACAGATTTTGGTGTGAGTAATTTCGATTATTATGTGTTGAAGATTTCTGTTGTTTAAGTTCAAGTTAAGTTCAAGCAGTTACATTCAAATTTTTGTTTAATTAGCATTATTAGCATTGAGTATTAGCTTCCGAATTTTCACCTTGTATCACTAAAGGTTTGAATATTTTGTTGAACGTACATACATGTTAATGTGGCCATTACATCATCATACTTTTAAGATATTAATATTTGTAAATGGTGTCAATACAAATACAGATCCGCACAGAGTTTAGCCAGATGTAGTAAAACTGAACACGATTGGAACTAATTTTGGGATAATTGGATAGTGAAGTAATGCCGATTATTTTAATCTCATCTGCTTTTCTTTCTACATTACACACTTGTTTTATGATTAATTTGCATTATTGCAACATTCAACTATCTGGCACCTAACACTTTTGTGAAATTTTAAAAATATGAAAATCCAATTATCCCAAATAAGTTCTCATCGTGTTACTGAAGGATAGAATTATGTTGTTACTTTAATACATTATGGTTCACTTTTTGAATTTGTCATTGTTATCACCATTCATCTATGATATGAACACTATGGATTTAACTGGTTTTATTGTAATAGTTTTACGATACCGTTCAGTTTGTAGCATATTACCTCTTTACTAATTGTAATACAAAAATTGGAATTGAAGAATATTATTAATAGCTAGCTGTTCCCTTATTGTAAGTAGTTCCCATATTTTAGTATTGATATTTATACATGACACGTACCGAGAGATTTCGGGTTTTTATCGTGTGTTCTGTATGTTAGCAGCCTTTCTCGATTCAATGATTTACGTATCCGTAGTGATAACCTCGTAATATTTTTAACGATACAAGTAATGTAGTACATGTATTTAGAACAAAGTAAATTCGATTATGGTTGATAACTTAATTACAGCTTTCTTTCGAAGATTGGCAGTGGTATAATGATAGATTTTGGTGTGAGTAATTTCGATTATTATATGATGAAGATTTCTGTTGTTTAAGTTCAAGAAGTTACATTCAAAATTTAGTTTAATTAGCATTTTTAGAATTGAGTATTAGCTTCCGAATTTTCACCTTGTATCAATAAAAGTTTGAATATTTTGTTGAACATACTAATATGGCCATTATCATCATACTTTAAATATATTAATATTTGTAAATGGTGTCAAACACGATTTGAACTTATTTGGGATAATTGGATTTTCATAATCGTTAAATTTCTCACAAGTTTTAGGTGCCAGATAGTTGAATGTTGCAATAATAAAAATTTCTTATAAAAACAAGTGTGTAATGTAAAAAGAAAAGCAGACGAGATCACATTTGTAGATTAAATCAACATTACTTCACCATCCAATTATCTCAAAATAGTTCATATCGTGTTTGTCAATACAAATGCAGATCCGTACAGAGTTTAGCAAGATGTAAAAATACCGTCAATGACGCTGCACCTTCTCTAATGTGTGGCCAGGTCAGGTAATTGGTTGTTAAAAGTCCAAAATAGTGATGACGCACTTCCTTACTGACCTGAGTGCATGTGAAATACACAACCTGGCATCTGTAAATTAAATGTATACCAAGTGATCATTTCCAGTCACTTTTAACTGTTTTTAATGGATTTTCCAAAGAGTCCTGTGGAAATGATGAAAAACGCTTATCTGGTCTTGTGTTTGTATAACCTCATGGCTGATAATTGTCATAGTATTGAAAAAAAATTGAAAGTGAAGAAATTACTGTTTTTAATAGGCATATTTTCCTTGAAATACATGACCGTGTAAAGAATATATGCTAAAAGTGTTTAAGAGTAAATTTCTTTTCAAAAAATAATTTAATTTGTGACCAAAGGATTTTTATTCTTTGAGTTTACAAATTCAAACATTGCAATTTGTTCAATCATCTTGTGCAGTGCAAAATTTATAAAATGACTGAAAAACAAAAAAAAATTGGCAGAATTACAGTCTTTGTGATGTAAAATTATGGGTTGACATCACGATAACTGTTAATCTGTTTGAAGTACTAATATACTATAGTTTAAAAAAGAAAAATTCATGCAGAAACGGTAAAATATATTGTCAGCAATGTAGTGTTAATTTTGACTTTACATCAAAATATGCCTTTGCTGGATACCAAATATATAGGGCGAAATATCAGCCATGTTCAGCAAAATCCACACAACAGCATTGATCCTTTTCTAATTTGATTTGATTTGCTTATGTTATCCTTGTATGACAGTCAGTACAATATGGAACTTGAACACAACACAGTGAATAAGTATGCTGTAAATGAAATGGTGTGGCTGCATCCACATGCAGCAATAGGAGTGCCTTGGTCTCTCACCCCTCATTTCCAAACTGTCCCATCCCTGAAGAAATAGTTTGGTCTTATATTTATAATGTTAATAATTTCTGTATTTGTTAAAATGTGCGCATCTCAAAAACTTTTGATCATAAACATTTTCATTGTTTTTATAGCTGACCAATCAGTTAACCTGTTTATTTGAATATTTGTGCATTTTTCCTCAGTATTTGACATTTTCTGAATACCTTCTTATTCAGTTTGTCATTTTCTAAAAGTTTAAATGCTCCATAGTGTGGTCAAGCTTTCCACAAGCATCAAATGTGGTACTTCATATAGGAGGGTCTGCCTCTAGAGGGCGGGCATCATGAACACTCCTGTGTTTGTTGTTAATTCCTCCACGTAAACTTCTGATTGTATTGTAAACATTGAACATGGCCGACGTCCGATTTTCCTGTCTAAAACTTTCACTCATTTTCGTTCATATGACTCTGAAACTCCAGGAAAGGATTGGGAAGAAAGGGTTATCTTGAAATATTGAGGTACTCGCCGATATTTTGCAAAATTAAATGAGAAAAAATGCAAGGAAAATGCCGACAGGCTTACACAATGACAGTTTTCAGACTCGGAGGCATATGATCATCTCTGCAGATTATGCAACAGGCCCAGATCACGTGAGGCCATGAGGGGATATCCACGCAACTCAGTACCAAACACTAGCGCTCACAGAGTGAGCAAACACAAAGTGAGTACCCCTAACGTCAGCTCAGTAGTCTGTAATAGATTGTAGTCAACTAAGAAACCTTGGAGAAAGGCTTAACACTGTGGCTATGCCGCTAAGTCCCTTTTGATTTTTATCATAGCTCAAAATCGTTCTCCCACACCTCAACCTGAGCCATGAACACCCCCACCAGTTTATGATATGACCCATCACAATGGCATGACGTCAACGGATCTTGACAGACGGAAGTCTTGACAGACGGAAGTTCTTGACAGCAGCATATTGGTTTTCAACTCTAATACCTTCTCTGTCTATAAATAGACACGAGAAGGTAATAATAAAACTGAAGGATACAATTATGTTGTTACTTTAATACATTATGGTTTACTTTTTGAATATGTAATTGTTATCACCATTCATCTATGATATGAACACTGTGGATTTAACTGGTTTTATTGTAATAGTTTTCAATTCACACTATACCGTTCAGTTTGTAGCATATTACCTCTTTACTAATTGTAGCACAAAAATTGGAATTGTAGAATATTATTAATATTTAGCTGTTCCCTTATTGTAAGTAGTTCCCATATTTTAGTATCGATATTAATACATGACACGTACCGAGAGATTTCATTGGTCTTACAACTTGTTTAATGTCGTTTTTATCTTTTATACAGTAATGACATAAAGTTAATTTTCAACAGTGTGCAGGAACATCAGGGTTAAATCACCATGCTTGTGAGAGGACTTTGATTCCGTGTGACTTGTTCTCCTCCCTTCTCTTATAACCCAAACATAATTATTACATGCCTCGTACATCGAGTGTCGCGCGCTCCATAGGATTCAACGGTAACTCGCCGATGACGTCGCGGGCCGCATAGTCATCACGGGACTGAAAGTGAACCGGAACTATTTTCAACTTGAAAACTTTTGGATGTAAAAGTCTTGAAATTTCATGTTTTGCACAGAAAATCCGGGGTTTTTTTTTGAAATTTTCGCATAAAAATATTGATAAACCGCATAACAGTAGTTTAAATATATCAATGCGCCATTCGATGATGAAAATGGTTCTATTTTTAACCGTTTTTCGTCTAAAATGAAAATAAAGCATTTGACTATAATTTGCCAATGAACGTAAATATTGTTGGTGCAAACTGAGTAAGAGAGGCATGTAATAAAAACATTATAGCCCAAACAAGGGACTATGTACCCTCGGGGCAGGAGACCATTTGCCCTCCTTACGTCGGGCAAATGGTCACCTACCCTCAGGCACAAAGTCCCATGTTTGGGCTATAATATATAATCCCGGTGGTGGCAGTCCCCGGGTTGGTGGGTACCCATGCGCGTTACCAAATTCACGGAAAAGGGGGTGTTTTTCTTCAGTCATCTCGGAGATTCTAGGTCCGTGAAATCGAGAAAAAGGGGTACTTTTTTACAGTAACCTCCGAGATTAGGGGTAGTCCTTTCATAATCTCCCTAGGACACTAAATCTGGTCTAGTCTCACATGTCACTCTAGATGATTGTGTATGAATGTGACTAAAATCAGGTGAGGACAAACATTTGTGATGTATGTACATGTATACAAAGTCAACCTCCAGGGTCAACCCTGGAAGTCAACATACTAACCTCCTAGATTTCGAAAATAAGGGTATGTTTTTTACAGCTAATTTCTCCTAGATTTGCCCTAAATAGGGGGTGTTTTTCTCAGAAATATTCTAGGAAAGGGGGTACTTTTCAAACTTGGGTAACAAGCATGGGTACCCACCAACCCGGGGACTGCCACCGCCGGGTATATAATACACACACTCACACATCGACTCGGATCCATCCAGCCAGCCGTACACCAAAGTATACATAGATTTTAACTTTCCATTTTTTAAACTTAAAAACTTGAATAACAAATTAGATAAACAGAAAGGTGCGAGCTTATCTGTCAAACTTTGTTTCATTCGAAAAGAAAACAGTAAGATTCGATTCAGTCAATTGTCAAAATATTCTGTAAATGTAAGCTAATAATCATTAATAAAGAGACCAAAGTGGAAATGAGAAGATACATCTTTTTTTATTGACCTCCGCTCAGAAAATGGCTCGAAATGCGCAATTTGCCCAATTGCGCAGTCAAGAGAAGACCCTAAACATGATTTTACTAAAGTTTGCTGGATTTGTTTGAAAGCTCCTGACCGACTAATCTCATTTCTTTAGGGCATGCCATTCTCACGAGCCAGAGCATGATTTCCACTCTGCGGACCTCGGCCTCTTTGGGAGTAGCGCCAAGCTGTTGCCGTAAAGAGGCCTGAGGTTTATCACGATGGGGCATGTTGACGGACAATATTTGTTCTACTGTAGAAACCGTAGAAATTGACGATAGAAATAGTCTAGACTAGTTGCAGAGTGTCTCATGGGTTTGTGGCTTGTCTTCTATAACAAATATTAGAAGTCTACCATCTAAACTTGTATATCCTACCTTAATTTGCAATCGATGATTTCTTATGATTGCGATAGATATCCGGGTGTTCAGAAGATCCGTTCTGCATCCGTTTGGAGATTAAAGCTACGGAGTATTGCTAACAGCTTCATTCGTTATGTTACGGATCACTCGTCACATCACATTGTTTCGTGTGCTGGTTCCTTTGGTCGCTGAAGGTGGCAATTAATAAAAAGTTACACTAGTTCCAATCGAGTAAAAATGAAGATGGACTTTATTTATTTATTTACTTATTTATCTATTCATTCATTCATTCATTCATTCATTCATTCATTCATTCATTCATTCATTCATTCATTCATTCATTCATTCATTCATTCAATCATTCATTCATTCATACATTCATTCATTCATTTATTCACATTAAAGGATGGCCCATTTACTGACACAAATTGAGTGAGTTTCCCGATTTGGCCGTAACCTTCCATTAGGTTCTATGAAAGTTCTTACAAAGCTGTACCAATCGGAAAAACTTTAGAATAAAAACACTACAAAGTATGGAAAAAAATCATGTCATAAAATAATGAGCAGCAACAAAATAAACATTATAATAAAAAACAGCTATTTGTCAATATTGTTTTTAAAAAATGCTTAAGTTGGGTTTCAAAATTGGCAAGACTTGGGCCACATTGAAGATTCTCTGGCAGTGAATTGAAAATCGTGGTCTCTGACCAGACTCAGTTTACCCGTGACAGAAGCACGTGTAGGACACTGTATGGACATTCACAAACATGCTAGCAATATACGTTGGAATAGCATTCTCGAAATATTCAAAGGCTAAATTACAAGTGAAAAACAAAATGCGTTCAAGTTGTTTTACAGTGAAAATATCGGCCGTTTTATAAATGTAATTACTCGAAATGTCAAGGTCGGCATTAGGAATGACTCTTAGTGCCCTTTTCTGCATTTTGTAAAATATTTTCATGGTTGCGTTTCCTCAAACAACGCAACAGAAGTCGATTGCAGATTGGACTTAACCATAGTGCAAGATCATTTGAAGATGAGAGGGAATACATTTTTGTAGACGTCTACGTAAACCTTCTTTGATTCGACGTTGCACATAAGTTGTCAATGTGCTTACCCAAAGAAACCAACTTTTAAAGGGGCCGTCGATAATTAAAGCTGGCGCACAAGAAACTTTATTCCTTCGTTTTACTTGAAGCCCCCCCCCCCCTCAAAACGAAAGTTCTTATGCGAAATCAATTTCGTATTATGATACCGTTTCTGACAAACCCACACGCACCTCTCCAATCCGCACGCCCATGAAAAAATACCGGAAGTGCACATTAATTAATAAACCTCCACTTTACGAGTTTCACTTTTTAAAACACAGAACATTTTAATGTATATCGCACGTAGGAAAATGTTTCACGTACATGTTTCACGTTGAATAAGCACACAAGTTTTTATTTCACATTTATGTCTTTTCGATGTCTTTTTGTGTCCACATTTTGTAGTCATTCTGTTCTCGATGAACGTAAAGGTAGCATTGCAATCGCACTTCGAAAACAATAGATGAAAATCCTTATGCGATTTTGACGCACACAAAACGAAATGAGCTTTTACCCCCCCCCCCCCCTCCCCCCAAACGAAAGAATTACGTTTGCCGTGCTTCAGCTTTTATTATCGACGGCTCCTTATCAAGAGTTACACTAGCTTCTCAAAGTTAACATTAGCAATACTTCAGTGTATCATTTATAACAAAGTTTAATTTTTCACCACTGATTCGAGTCTAGTCTGCATCTTGTGACTGAGATAGTTTATCTCAAATAAAGGTTGTATTAATGAAACTGCCGTCATAGACACTTGGAAAATTATTAATTAAAACAACAAGATCTCAGTTCTATAAGTCCATATGAATACAAACCATATTTGCGACAAATACACGATAACGCTAATTACGCTTGACAAAGGATGTTTATGAAGCCTAGCCGAAAATAAAAATAATTTTGAATTATACTAAGAATGATGAACGTAGTCAGCACTTAATGAAGGAACATGAGAATTTCACGTGATGGGTTTGAACGTGTCACAGTGACGTTTGAATATTAATTGTGACGTGTAAATTTATTTATATCAAGACCTTCATTGATGTTTATGTTTGGATGTATTATTAAATCTTTCATTCGTGTCAATCGTATGATCAACTCACATCTTAAAGATAACGTTTAAAATCTCATTCTAAAAAAATATGGGGGAGGAATACAGCAGACCTAGAGCACAGACAAATAGATAGACAGTCTCTCTATTTGTCTGTGCCTAGAGGAAAGGCAATACGAGAGAGGATGATAGCAAACAAAGTGCAGAAGATACAACAAACAGGACAGAACGATCAACAAGGGACCAAGACATTAAGACCATGGGAGCAGCGTATCTTGCGCGATGGCACCTGTCAAGCTTGTCTATCGAAAAATAAAGTCTATGTTGTACCAACGAATTCTGAAATGTATCGTGTAATCATTACTTTGAAGATCCTAGGTACTGAACTGGTCATCGGCGTACATGTCCAAGTAAATCTATACAAGTTAGGGATAATGAAAATTGTAAAGAGCAAAGGACCAAGTTTTAAGCCTAGTGGCACAATAACCATAACGTTTTGGTTTTCTAAGATCTTACCCCTGTGACAGACAATCTGTGAACGACCAGATAAGTAAGATTTGAAGCTGTTTAAATTTTTACCTTGCAGCCCAAATAGGGACAATTTTTTAAGAAGAATGCCGTGATCAACAAGATCGAACGCTTTAGAAAGGGACTGCAGAGACACGATAATTATATTTCCTAATAAATCGTCACGAATACGTAGTAGAGCTGTTTGACACGGGTGGTGTTTTCTGAAACCTGACTGCTTCTCATACAAACTTCTATCAGTCAAAAACTTATGAAAATAAAAATGAACATGATTTTGAAATAGCTGGTAAGATTGAAATTGGTCTGCAGTTGGATTTTTCATTAACATTACCAGATCCTCATAAATAGGAACAACTCTTGCACATCTTGTACAAAAATATCAGGGAATGATGCACTATCAATGTTAAAATTAGCACTTTGGTAAGAGACAATTAGATGATTGATGCACTAACGCGCGATGGCTTGGCGTTATGGTCATCAACACTTGTGGACTCAGCTTGTAAGAATTGTGTGACGTAATCTTTTCCAAACGAATCGAGCGCTCGGAGACATAATTTTAAATAGCTGGAATGGAAACGGAACCGTATTTTTCGTTTTTTTAGTTCTTCCTCTTTTCTGTAAAAAGTTAATAGATACTTTTAATTGGTTTGTTTGACCATAGATACTAATTAAACATAGGGTCCATAGTGTAACATGCTTCAGCAACAACTGAAGTTTTGGGAGCTCTTTCAATAAAACTGTTTTCTAAATCACTGTCCTTGTACTTTTGAAAACCAGCATTTGGTCCTACACAAGATGTCTTTTCAACAAAAATGGTTTCTAAATCACTGTCCCTTGTACTTTTGAAACCAGCATTTGGTCCTACACAAGATGTCTTTTCAACAAAAATGGTTTCTAAATCAATGTCCCTTGTACTTTTGAAAACCAGCATTTGGTCCTACACAAGATGTCTTTGTAATAAATAACAAAGGGACGCACCCAAGCCATAAGATGGCTCATTCAATTTTACCGGGCGAAATCGTGTCTCCTGAATTTTCCAGATCATTTGCCGCAGGGAATAAGGAAGCCAAACTCCTGTAATGGTGTGTCTGCTTTGTTCGTGGTGCAATTAAGTCATTTCTTGATGTAAAGGTACACGCTACCGGAGCGGAAGTGCTCAGGCCTCGACTCCGAGTAATCGTTGTAAAGTAGATTTCATTACAACAAATATGACAACAACGAAACGACAGCAATAGCATCAACAACAACAACAACAACAACAACAACAACAACAACACATATTTTCGTCATTACCATCGTCGCAAATCACCATCATCGTCGAATCATCTTCATGACAACGCAATTATGGGCGAAAATTTAGGTTTTCCAAAAAGTGTGAATCTCAGCGGAGAAAGTTTGCTATTCTTCTTTGCGAGGTCAAGGTTTGAAGAAATTTTAAACCTATTATAAATTTTTTTTTAAAGAAATGACAATGAAATCTTTTCAGGAGATATAAGTGAAACTTCAGATATAAAAAATTCGATAAAATAGGTCCGAGCAAGTTCCCCAGTTTTCCTAAACAGCTGTGGACGCAAAGATGGCGGAGGCAAAAACGGAACATTTATCTTGTGTAAAGCCGCCAAATTTCCGATGTCGTGATTAACTAATGGATTATAAGAGGATTCAGGCAATAGGCTGAAGATATTCAGGATTAGACTACTTGCCTTTCAGAGACCACGCAGTTGGATGACTCCCTTGACAACAGCGTCCAGAAGAGCGGAACCGCTGTGTCATTCTTAATGTTATTTGGCATGGTCACGGTATCTAAGTATCATATAACACGTCACGCTGCCGATGTTTACTGTTTTGACAAATGAAAAATGACGGTCAATTCCTATTTTTTAATCTCGTAAGTATGTCTTTTCTGGCCGACCTATTGCATGTCATGCTTTGCAAAGGAAAAAAAGCCAAGAATACAATGTCATGGCAACCACTGAGCAGATACGTGACGTGGTTCTATTGTTGGCATGGTAACGGCAGTGTCCGTATTGTTCTGACACGTTGAGCTGGAAAACCTCGCTGTGGAGCCTATAATGACCTTCACTCACTTCAAGCTTGAGATGAAAAAGGGACACCGTTAATCTTTGTGGTGGACAGCGATGAAGAAGAGTCGAAATTATCACGTCTTGAATTCGGTAAGTCCTCCGCAAGGTATCACTCAAAAACTTTTCGCCATTTGAACAACCTGAATAACAACACCTACATGATACAGTATATCACAGTCCATAATTGCTGATCCTATTTGGAATTCGTTTAATAGAAAATACAAATAATGCTAGCGACAAGGGAGAGTCGAAATTACACTTGAACAACGAACTGAAGAGGAATAGAAAGCGTATTTTTCTTTGAACAAAAACTTAACTTGCCCGAATATACAGCAATCGGTCTCACTCATGGCAGGTAGAGGTGATGAAAACGATGTTAATATCGGTTCTGATTAACTAATTCAAATCATTTAAGGTCGGCTGTAAACGTCATTGATATTGTTTTTATCAAGTTGTCTGACACAGTATACAAGACAAATAAAAACTTGTAAACAAAAAACACCTGTTGATTAAATTTGCATCTCGTTGAGGCGAAACCATGCCTACCCATGCCATTTTGATCGACTACCAATGACTGCTTGGCCATATTTTGAGTAGCGATGTATCTTAGGCAAGCGAGCTGGACTGATAAATTTATTCGCAGCAGAATTCTGCAGAGGTCGGCGAAAAAAATGACCGACTTTGAAACCCTGCACTCATACAGTTTTCACATTTTCCATAAAACTGGTCAGGGTCCATTTGTTTGGCAATATATATTTGAGTATTTTTGTCTCAATTTTGTCTGGAAGTAGTTTCTCATGTTTTTTACACGAAATCTTCAAGAATTGTGAATATCTAACATAATAAACCACGCAAAGCTTTCTGGGGGTAGATTTTACATTTTTGTCATTTCACAAAAACCTTGGTTTCTGCGCTCTGCAGGATCTCTTACAGGGATTTTAAAATACTGGTTATTTTACCTACTTGGCTAACCCTGTGCTGTGCACGTTCACTTGTCGCTACTAAGCGACACGCATGTCACATGCATTTGTGCGATAAGTCATCGTCGATCGCGATTTACTCAGTCTCCCGTTGGTCAGGGAAACTTACATTAAAATTACAGTAGTGTGCGACTCGAGATTGAAAGACTGAAATTTTTGCTCAATCTTACCTCAGGGAAACTTGATACAGTGCCCGTCAGAAATCAAGAATAAAAATTAAGGATCACAGTGCAAAATATGGTTCTGGAGAAAACAAATTACCTAAATTACCGATATTTGAAATTCAAAATGGCCGCCTTCCCGCACTAAGTCTATAGAGAGAAAAAATACATTTCCTATAAAAAAATAACACTAACAAAACGAAAAACGAGACGGTGAAAAAACTTTCCTTATTCCTCGAGCTTTGAAATAACTCCCTCCTCCCATAAGCGGTAGACAGAAAGAGCATGAGTATTGTAAAAAATGTGGGACCCTGATATCCATCCCTGAGGCGCTTGCTATCTGAAGATAAATTTGGCATGATTGCACTATATCTTAAATCACACTGATGAGCAGGTCAATGTATCAAGGTTGCGGTCTTGCACCTTGAAACTGTATTTTGTTTGTATCATCAGTGAATATCATTTGATTATGACAGACAGAATACATCATACTTGTCACTGTGGCAAGACTTCCAAATACGCCCACACATGTATACTGTTATCTATTGTGTCTGTATACGAATTGTACTCTGAACTGGTGCAAGATTAGAGCGAAAAGATTTGTTGAATATCTTAATAAATATGCCTTAACAAGAGAAAAAATCCAAAATTTAAAAATACTATGATTTTGGCTCGTACAAACAATTTGATGTACATATGTATGTCATCGCAGAAATGTGCGGATACCAAGTTTGAATGAAATGGAATATTGTAACCAAATCTTTAGCCAATAAGGATATTTTAATTTACGTATGCCATAACAATTTATCTTTGTGAAAACTTCGAAAGAAATCGGTTTCATAGAATGAACTAGCCTGTTAGTCGCTCCAGACATAAAAAAATTGTGACATAATGGGTGACAGTGTTTGATCTTGCTGTCAAACAAAATATGCGCTGCACATATTCTTGTATACAGGCACATACCAAATCTATAACCCGTCGTGACGTAAACGTTAATACTGACCGTGAATAACTGCATATGAATGACTGCAAACATGTGAGAAAAATGTTCAAATTTAGTAAATAAAAAAATTCCCACATTGTTTAATAGCCACTTCTTGTTATTGCGCTACACACTATGGTTAGACGTCTGGATTAATGTGCATATCAAAGTAATGCGTTTGGTCGCTGACTTAATGATAGAACGTTCAATAGATTGATCCAAATGAGGCATGAACCAAATAAGTCAGTATCAGGAAATTCTAGAACCTGGGGGGGTGCAGATTTAGTATGAATATGAAATTACTGCTGATTCTCAGCCTGCCAACTTTCTGAATGCCATTCCGTTTCTCTGATATATCAACACGATTCGTAAACAACAACACACCAGCATGATGCATGAAACATATTACTGTACTTGACTTTCCTTCTGTAATGTCATTGATGACAAGGAAGCGAGGTTATCAAGTCTTAGTGTGGGGTATCAGCTCACAACACTCCTTGGAGCTAATTGTCGGATTTCGACAACCTCCAAGCCATCTTCCCGACTGCAACGCACATACCACACACGAAATTCTTTTCACGACCTCTTTAGGTCAAGATAAGATCTGCTGTAGAAATGCAATCAATAGCACTCCAGGTAGTTCGCGCCTCAAAGTTAAACTTTTTCCCAAACTTCCACGATGAAACTTTAAATTCATTCTCTTTCGAAATCAAGAATAAAAATCAGGGGTGACCATGCAAAATTTGGCACGAGAGTCAAAAATTACCCAATATTTCCCGACATTTGAAATGCAAAATGGCCGCCATAGCTGTGTTAACTGTATGGCGGAAAACGAAAATTTCGATTTTCACAAGATAAGCCTGTGAAAACTTTATTTACCATGAGCTTCAAAATGAGCTCCTACAAGTGATAGCACAAAAATGTATTGTAAATGTTTGTAAGTTCGATTACGTGTTCCCGAGGGGCATTCTACCTTAACCCTTTCACCACAATGGTTTGTCCCAAATCCATTGTTTCCATGGCAAAGTTGGACCTGTATACAGGGAACTGGGGGTGAAAGGGTTAATCGATGTTGTAACACTGAATTGAAGCACTGGTTAGTAATTTCAAGTTAGCTGTGTGTTAAAATGTCTGAACAATAATGAAGCGTCAACGAAAAGCGACGTGAATTGTTCACACCACCAGGTATTTAGAAATTGCACTTTACGCTGAACTCAAAACTTCAAATAAAGAAAACAGAGAGAGTTGACTTGTGGTCGATATTGAATATCTCTTTGAACGAGAGGAAGAAACGTCGCAATTAATCTGTCGCACTACTCGCTTTACTTGTTTTCAAACGTATTTATTCGCGCCAATCTTGTAATTAAGGAATAGAGGAGAGTAGATAGGAGAGATTTTTCAAGGCGAATTATTATACAACGGAAAGAAGGGATATTTAGTGGGTTGGGGGGTCGAAATCATCCATAACCAGGGCTTTCATTATTTTTTTATTAACAGGCTGAAAAGAAATCTCATCAGGGTGATCGGATTTGCAGCGACCTTGGGGTCACTGCGGTCGATAATCTTTGGTCATTGGCAGGGGGAGGTCTAGACTTGGTTCAAGTCTGTAATTTGTGAACGTGTTAGTGGGGTGAATGCGATTTAAAACATGTGAGTGGGTGAACGCTATAGATGGGAGTTTCACCCGGTGAATCCTTCAGAAACTAACTCACTACTGCGCAGACTCAAAGGTAACGGGGTCGATCGCCTGGGGAGCCTGACTTGGGCCGCCAAATCTCAAATAGGTTTGTATGAAATAAAAGAGACACAGGAGAAAATGATGTAAATATTTATATCTTTTTAAATCACCGACTTGTACAAAGTCTATAGGACCCGGGGAGGTCGAATGGTGGATGTGCCCCTTTTTAGCCGTCCTAGAAATTGTATGGTTTGCAGTGACTATTATAGTAATTGAAAACTTACCAGTCAAATACCTTCTGGGCGTATAGTCTTCCACCATGGTTGTAGCTCATTAATACTAAATATAGCAAACTTTTTGGCGTAAATTGGCTTCTATGGATAGAATTTCTGGCAAACATAGTATAATTTATACGCCTCTGTCTGTCGTTGTAGAGTCCGTATGACTTCTATGATTAAAAATAAACTAACAATAATATTCAGAAAAAATATATCTCTTGTAATTCGATAAACAACATGACGCTATTTGTAATTATCCCAATTCCGGTGCAGCGGTGGTTTAGAAAACGGGCAAGACGAAAGGCATTATTAATTGCTTTCTTCTGTTTGTAATGAATGACTTTCTCGAATATACACTTAGGCCGAATAAATAATGTGTTTCCAGAACCGACCTGGTACGCAGAAAAAACCAATCGACCCTAGACATTTTCATGGCATTTTCAGCAAAATTTCGAGTAAATTTTCTAAGTTTTCCACATTTTATAAGTCTCGGGCAAAAATGAAAAATAAAAAATCCCCTTACCTACCCACCCCAATTTCCGGCGGTATGTTATCGGAAACGCAGAAGTGTTTGGCCTGATCGACCAAAACACTTTCCGATTAGCGCAGCAATACTGAATTTAAACTACAAAAAATGTGCAAAAGTGAGTATCCATTATTATCGTGAAAACTTAAACAAATCAAAGGTTAAATGGTCAATAGCTGTAAATTTCAATGAGTTTTTTCACTATTTTTGCTTTTAATGTCGATTGCAATTTCTTGTTCTACTCCACAAAGCATGTTGAGATACACAGTATTAAGCTCATCATCTCAGCCTGTACATGTGTAGAATGCATTTGCTATTGTTGACATGTGAATTGAATTGAAATGTAAACAATAACAGAGCATTTTACAAGTGTAGACGCTGACGAGCTAAATAGTTGATGTTTCAACGTGCTTTTTTGAGAAGAACAAAAACTTGCAATTGGTAGAATTAAAATAGTGAAAAAATAATTCAAAAATTGCAGCCATGGCCGTATTGTGGCGTCAGCGATATGCTCCAACATATAATCCAATAATCACAGCTACAAAAACAACATCATACAAACTTAAGTCGGAAGCTTCAAATGTTTAACCATTCCCCAAACGTTTTGCCCACACCCGTTGTTATCAAATGGTGAGAGTGAAGCTATTTACAGGAAATCGGGGTGAACAGAATAATTAACGTAACATGTATTTCGTACTCCGTGCATACCACCATATTGAGAAAAGTGGCCCGTAGAGATTTTTTCAGTATTCGACGTCTAAAAATTGAAAAGGGCTGTTCGCGTTCACAGGTCTGTTACTCAATATAGCAACACGCGAGCGACATCGGACACTGCTGCTTGAAATACTAGTTTTGTCATGCGCATCTGTTGTTACTGCTTGTATTCTGAGCTGTAAACATATATTTTAGCGTGTATTGTAAGAATGGAAGTCGCTTACTCGGTGGTGTTTTCGTTATACTAGCATACATTATTTCAAAAATTTTAATCAAAAAGTGCGGAAATATATGTATCTTTGGTTTCTTTGCATATTAATTAAATAACATTGAAGTCAATTCCGGAGTTCCATTGTGTTAAAAATAAACAGTTATGTAAATATTAAATACATGTACAGACGAGTTTGAATCGGAAAACAAAGCAATAATTTCGTCAACTTTTACATTATTCTGAATGTGAATTTATATTTTTTTCTAATAGCTGGACGAAGCTTAGATATTTGAAGATCTAATCTGCAGCAGCCAATGACATAAAATCACTTAATGAAGAATATGAATTATTCCAAAGAAAACAAGGCGAAGAACATGTCTTTCCCGACAATGACAGATGTTGGAATTGATGTAAATAGCGCTCATGATGGTAGTATAGTTGAGAATATCATTGGGAGTGTTGTGGCAACAGATTCACGGCAAAGAAGGTCATCTTCTAGTATGAGTAGACAAACAGCTAGCGTAACGCCCGACGAGCAGTCTGCTGGTTCCGTAAAGGAAAATGAAAATCTGACAAAGGGTGAAGACCAATCAGCGCGTGACAATTATGAAAACGACGAATCTCGTACTGAGTCTAAGGATAGTGATATGAGTATCTATATCTTGAAAAGTGAAATTCAAAAGCAGGAGCGATCTAAAATTACGACAGAAGCGCCTCACGACAAAAGCGTTCTCCTTTCAATCGATATCCAAGGAAACAAACAGGAAATTCTTGACAGCAGTGACGCAGACAACCAGTCTGAAGAAGAATCGGATGAGAGGGTTTCACAACCTCTTAATCACGAAAATAAAGATCACCCTACGATGAATGCGACCAGAACAGCAGCTCGTGAGGACAAGCCGGACGTGTCGACAGTGGACAACGGTTTTAACAGATCATCGGAGAGAGGTAAAACACCTGACCATAGTGAAGTACACAAAAAATACGCTGAAAGTTCACAAAGTGATGATTTATCAGAGGAAGATGGCGACGGGAATGACGGAGACGATGATGCGATTGCTGAAAAAGACTCGGTTAGGCACTGCAGTACACTGTTTATTAAAATAGGTGTATCAGTAGGATCAATGAATAACGACACCGGAGCGAGCAACCCAGATCAAGAAGAAAACAAGGCTTGTACACCGACTGAAAACGCCGTCAAGGACTTAAGTGATGAGCTCAGCGTCGAAAACAACACAATCAACGATGACATAGCATCAGCTGGGAACAAAAAGTCGAGCACTGATGACGAAAATGAAAGAAGTTCATCGGTCTATGATCACGAAGCTGAATCTAGACAAGCATCGGATTTAATTGAGCAGAAAACGGAACAAAGGAAGATGTTATCCCTGGAGATCCAATTAAAAGACAGCGAAAACACCCAAGGGGAAGCTTGCTTAAAAAATTATGCTTTTAATGGAATCAAGGAAGTAGTGAATGAGCCCAACACTACAACAAATGAGAAAATGTTGAAAGATGCACCAGATTTGCAAATCGTCGGAAGTGTGGTGGAAAGAAATCTACAAGATGAGCAAGATTCTGGCGAGAAATCCAACATCGATAAATGTGAACCAAACCTTGATATTGGAGAGGGCAATAAGGAGTCTTCGAATGCGGAAACGAGTATTCCAACTAAGGAACTCGTTGAAGGTTTACCTAAAGACGACGGTGGTAAAGAATTCGCATTAACAGACAGCCCGGGGGACTGCAAAAACGCTGAGAAACATGAGAAGGCTTCAGCCTTTCCTCCTTGCTCTGATCTGGTTGATTTAGATACTGATGATGAGCGGAACTGTAGCAAAGCTAATGAAATACATATCAGCGAAAGAGAACGTTCAACTATTACTAGCAATTGTTCCTCCAGCGCTTGTACAAATCAAAGCGAAGGAAACTATTTACCTTCTGCTCAGTACAGTAACGAATATGTAAAACCCGGTAGACTGTCTGCCAATACCATGGACATCATAGTCAATGCTCGGGATAAGCTTGAACACGACAAAATAGTGATCAAAAACAGAAATTTCCAATCGGCGAACAAAATAAAAAATTGGAACAAGCATCACCCAGATCATGATGTGAGGAGGTCGACTACGTCTGATGATAAATCCGATACAGATCATAGAGGACATCAAAGCGAGAGAACTGAAAGTAAACTGGTTGAAGAAAGTATTGATCTGAGAAAAGGATACCCCACGGTAAAGAAGAATGAACAGACAATAAAAAATATAAGTCTGTTTTCAAAGGAGTTCCAAAGCCTGGTTGATGGCATGGATATGTCAGCCAGCTGTGTCCCGGATCAAAGCACAGCACAAGCATCAGAAGTTGTCAGCCACTTCCCTTCGGTGGGTGAGCCAAACTGGCTGACGTGTAGGGATGCACTACCAGAGCGACCTAAGTCAGCAAGGGGCAGGATAGGATTATATCGAACAGGGGAGACAGAGAATGAAAACACTGACAGGAAAGTAGGTGATAATGGTCAGAAAGCTGCTTCAGACATTGTCGATTATATAGAAGATACAAGCACTGATCCTAGGGATACACTTCCCGAAGACTCAATTGAAGATATGTTGCTGGAAATCGAACAAAACTTCAACTTCACTGACGTTGAAAGCAGTTTCACTGAGCCAAATGGACATGATAGCAAAAGGCAAAACCCTGGTAAGACTGGAGGGATAGGTGATTCTAGAAGCTGCCAAATATCTCAGAAATCCTCACGTGAAGACCGTAGAAGTTGCCATTCAGACTCCGGTGCTGCAGTTCGGAAATGTTCTACAGGACAACATAAAGAGGAAAACGGAGACTTGGACAGTTCTAGTGAAACATTCCGCAGGAGGAAAGATAGTCTAAGTTTCGAAAAGTCAACATGCGGAGGACTCAAATTAACACAAAATGGAGACCATGGTGACGATGAAGATTTAAGAAAGGGGAGGGACTTGCAGGAGAATACAACAGAAGGAGTCCAAAGTGATATAATTGTTCAGGCTATACAGCATAGTAGTGTCACAGAAGAGATGCATATGGCAGGAGAGGCTTATTACTCTGGTATAATTAAGCAATCCCCCTATAAAAATAATGGACACGTGACTAGGGATGAAGAAACGGACATAGCTATAGATCATCCGAGAGGCACCAAAACAGGAGTACGCCCCACCCCACCGTCGCATAAGAAGTCAAAATCCCACCACCAGAGACGGTTCGTTAAATCTCCCGCGAATCATCAGAGGAAGAGCAAGCAAAACAAAGCCCGACTTACTTCGTTGGATTGCGTTGAAAGCCAACAGAAGGCAAGGTCGGAAAAGAGACAAGGCAGCTTGCCGTCAGGGAGAATCTCGTCAGACAGCAGCCGGGAACTCGACACTTCCTTGTCAATGTCTGAACTGCAGTCTGATTTGAAGAAATACACCCTGCAGAGAGACTTCAGACAAGAAAATCCTGGGAATGGTATGAATGAACATCCGAGTATTAAGAAGAAGCCACCGAACACCTCATCCCATTTGATATCCATGAAAGGTGGACGAAGACGACTTTCTCCGGAGGGAAGCATGGATACTGAAAGGAAACTACTGCTTAAAAGTCCCGATGCAAAGGTGACATCGAGTCCGAAAAGTGTTGACGACGTTGAACAGACTGTTTCAGCGAAACAACAAAAGTATAATGGTCCTGATGCAAAGCATGTTTCGATAGATGGTGAACCTGGTCCATCTGGCCACAGGACGCAAAGGTCCAGCGAGGTAAGTTCAAGAAAGCGTAGACAGAAGAACCTTGGTAGAACAGAACAAACACACAAATGAAACCTTAAGTCCAGCTGATGCAGTGTGCACAGAATAGCAGCTCCGGAGTCTACCTGTTAAAGTGCATATAGATTTGTATTCCGGCCCTTCTAAATATGGAAGGGTATATATCCAGTGTCCCTTTATAGCTACTCCAAACAGGTCCAAATATCATGAGTACATTCAAACCTACTGATACGGGCGATTCTACCCGAGAATTTGTAGTTAGTAGCAGCCAACCAACCGATTTTGGTAAATCTTGACTGTAGGTGTTTCAACATTGTAAATATAATATTATTCTGATGTCGTTGAGTGCAAAATGTTGAGGGAACAATGAAACATGTTCGCTCCCCCCCCCCCGCGAGCCTTTCAAAAAAAAATTTCTCCCGCTCACTAGTCTTCCCATATCCCTATTAAAGCTTCCCCTGCCCTCTCCGCATCACAGAACCCATCACTGTTATCTCGTTGCCACATGCTTTTAACCTACTCATCGGTAAACCTTCGGAGGCAACCAAATCATACTTCTCAGCCCCACATCCGGATTTTTCATATTCTACTTTGGGAATAAGAATAACCTCTCAGCCTGGTGATGTGTTGCCTTGACAACACGTTTTAAACGAACAACTTTTCCCCTTCCGCATCCCGTGCTTATTCTCCGTGAGAGTGAATCTCATAGCAATTTCATGATTTACCCTCTCAGTGCCAAATTCAATTTTTGTCACCTTTATAAAATATAATCCAGTCAATTTTCTATTCAGATTTTCCCAAACTTTTGATCAAAAACTGTAGCCAAACAAAAATGATGTCCATGTAGTCCAAAATTATTAAATTAATTACAGAAAAATATCATTAAATGTTGCGCTAAAATTTTGGTGGAAAAAAATCAATGCACTCAAAGGGTCAACAATTCTAGATATGTGACTGCATGTACTCTGTTCTACTTTTTCGCAACAGGTTTACAGCTACCAGTTTGACAACGACAATGACAGATCCAAGTGCTCTTCCAAGATGTGCATCGTTCTTTAGGATTGACAAAAAGGGTCATCACTTCCAAGTTTGGCGGTCTAATTCTTCCCGATGGGATATCGAATGATTAGCATCACTAATACGCCATAATACTGAGATTGACAAAGTTATCTGCAGTGGAACCCTGCATGTGATATCAGCATAGAGAAAGATTGGAACCCTTATCAGGACGTTCAGAACATTAAATAAGTAAATAGCATCAAAGCTATATGTTGAGGCATCTGCTGGAACAAACTCACCATAAATCTGGCAAAAGCTTTAAAACGACGTTAACTGTGTTAACGCCATAAGTGTTTGTTTCTTCTTTTCCTACGCTAAGTTATCTTGTTCTGTGTATTGTGATCACAAGTTCTCGTACATCAATTATCTCACTCATCATGGTAACATTTTTGAATGAAGTGCCACAAATCTTTGAAACTTCTTGTCGGGGGCAAAACTTCAGACTGTCATTGATTATGGTTGTCTTCTTACAATTACCTTTTTCTGCATTTAAAACAAGGACAATGGGTCACACAACTGAATAATTCTTCTGCCTATATGCGATTACTGATGGGAATGAACGAAGCGTGATGTAGAGCATAGTCTGACAGACTGTGGCATTGCCAGTTCTGGTATAACCCTTGTAATGTTTTTGTGGTACAATCAAGAGTGAATTCTTTTTGTTTTGGTTGATGATGTGGGATTATTTCCATCTTTTATGTAACCATTTCGATTATTTTGTTCTAATTTGCATCAATTTAATGCAGAAAGCGGTTCTCATCGTCCATACGAAACGAATTGTGACTGGCATAATGGAACACATACTGTAAAGCACAATGCATGCTAGCTGTCACACTTTTTTGTTATTTTTATGTCAACGCACAAGTGAGCATTGCTCGACGATCCACTCAGACATCGCATCATTTCTTATACGAAATGAGATTTGGCATATGTATAGTGCTCAAGGTTATTGTTGATAAATAATTGGTCCAATTTTAGATTAAATTAGAGTCAGTCGATCATTACGCACAACCCTTATTTATCATCCATTTAAGCAGACTATTTGCAACTTTACACTCAGTCCTTTTTTTTTGCTCACGTGTTGACACACGTGAGCATATGTCGCAGCGATGTCTGTCTGTCTGTGTGTCTGTCTGTCTCTGTCTGTGTGTCTGTCCGTCTGTCTGTCTGTCTGTGTGCTCGATATCTCAAAAACGGCTCATCAGATCAGAATCAAATCTGGTACATAGATTCAGTTTGCAAATGGCAAGAACTGATTAGTTTTTGGTGGGTGTGGCTTGCTTACTTTTTGCTCATTTGCATAATTAATGATTTTAGAAAAAACAGGTATATATTGACAACGACTGCACACAATTTGATGAGATTCGCTACAAATGTTGATCACACCAAGATATATCAGCTGTGAAAGATATTAAGGGATGACGTAAAAGGTAATGGATAATTTGCATATTTAATGAACTTTCCTCATTAGGGATATATATCTGATTTGACTTGATCAAAATTGACAAAACTTGGTATGTATATTGAAGATACTATGATTTAACATTATTGAAAGTCATTACGCATTTTTACTTCATCAAACTCTTAATTTGCATATTTAATGAACTTTTGAAATTAGGGATATTTATTTGAATTGACTTGACCAAAATTGATGAAACTTGCTTTGTACATTATAAAAGATACTATGATCTAATATTTTTGAAAGTCATTAAGCATTTTTACTTCAGCCAAATACTTATTTGCATATTTAATAAACTTTCCTAATTAGATATATATATCTGAATTGAATTGACTTGACCAAAGTTGATGAAACTTGCTATGTACATTGAAGATACTATGATATAACATTATTGAAAATCATTAAGCAGTTTTACTTCAGCCAATTCCCTATTTACATATTTAATGAACTTCACTAATTAGGGATATATATCTGAATTGACCCGACTGAGGTTGATGAATCTTGCTACATATATTGAAGATACTATAAAACAATATTATTGAAAGTCATTAAACTTTTTTACTTCAGCCAATTCCTAATTTGAATATTTAATATAATTTTCCTAATTAGGGATATTTATCTGTATTGACTAGACCAAATTTGATGAAACTTGGTACATACATTAAAGATACAATGATACAACATTGAAAGTCATTAAGAATTTTAATTTAGCCAATTCCTTATTTGCAAATGTTATGAACTTTCCTAATTAAGGATATTTATCTGTCTTGACTAGACCAAAGTTGACGAATTGCTTTGTACATTAAAGATATTATGATACGAGATTATTGAAAGTCATTTAACATTTTTACTTCAGCCAATTCCTAATTTGCATTTTAATGTGAACATTTCAGTCAATTCCTAATTTGCATATTTTAATGAACTTTCCTGATTGGGGATATACCGGTACACTTGGCTTTAGAATCAATCTGTGGTGAATATTATTCATTATGTTGATCATAACACTTTCAATGAAGTTGCAAACATGTGGCGAAGGTTCAAACTTATACATAACTGCAATATATAATGAAACACGTGAGCATGTTCAGTTCATATCTGGTTCTGTTTTGGGGGAACTCTGTAACATAACGATGACTTCCGTGCTTACAGCTGCGGATCAAAATATTGTCTATAACCCAAATCAGGGATGATTGAATTGTCAAAATATCATATGGCGCCATTAAGCTAGGAAAGATAGAGGACACCCACATGTGCAGTTTATCAAGCGGATGGTAAATATGACTTCTCACCACATGCCAACTGGAAATTAATAGTCTAAAGTATGATATTTTTTCATAATTATTAAAAATGATAAATCGTAATTATGAAATATTGATATCACATAAACAAGTTAGTATTTCATCGGGATTGAGTTTTCTTTCTGCAGAGCAGCTCCCGACAAAATCGTTGTATGTGTATGACTTAATGTATGCCATGGGCGGCCGGCCACAGCCGGCCGGGACGTTTAATATACTAGAAGTGAAGATGGCCAGCTTACACAGCCAGTCCTCTCTACACGGCTTTGAAAACTGTCTATTTTACTCGCTCCTACCATTTAAATCGCTGTATCTCCACTGCATTATTGATGGTTGATAAGCTGGCCATCAGATCTGCCTTGTTAGGCCCTTCTAAATTGTCGCCTTGTGAACCTATTGTTCTAATGTTGTGCAAAGTCCGAAAATGCAGTTTCTCAGACGTTTGGCCCCTGTTCATTACAACATCCGGGAATCTCAGCATGAGTCTGCTGCCGTTGACTTATTGCTGTTTCCAGTATGAAGAGAGAGAGAGAGAGAGAGAGAGAGAGAGAGAGAGAGAGAGAGAGAGAGGCAAAGAGATACGAAAAGATTCTTGTAGTAAATGGAATTTCAAGTTACCTTGATTAGCACATGGCAGATTTTACTCCATAATAAGCATTTACCGCAATGTTGTCTAAAAGACCATGACTGAGGTGCGTTACGTGGTCTGTGCAATAATATATTGTTTCTTGTAGAATAGAGATAACAACATAGTGCAACTAAAATGACCGTTAAATACAAGAACTTCTCTTATGAATTATTAACTTTTACGATATAATCATTCAAGATACGCGCCACCTATTGACTGTCTGTTACTTGCGGCTGCTGCTGATGACGTCACGCCATCGTCTGTTTTCAGTAGACTAGGTCAGACTTTATAAGTCAAGAGTCGGTCTGAACGAGTGTGTTTAACTTTACTGTCTATCAGAAGTGCGTGTCTATCAGAAATGCGCTCTTCTCATATTGAGGAGGCCAACGTATCGGTTGTGTCAACCATATTGTATTTTCTACGTGTTGCTGAATTTTAAAAACCATAACAAATTTTCTTTTAGCATCTGAAGGGTTTTGATATCGTTGAGTATCATTTTACCATATAATATTTATCATAAATGACTGATACAAACAGCCGAACATTATTTAGTCTATATATACGTACATGATGATGTAGTCACATTATTATAATTACATAAAAGATACGAATATGGTCCACGTATCGACCAATTGCCACGAACACGATAGGAACTAATTTGGGATAATTGGGTGGTGATGCATGTCGATTTAATGTACAAATGTTATCTCATCTGCTTTTCTTTTTATATTACACACTTGTTTTTATTAGTAATTTGCGATATTGAAATATTCAGCTATATGACAGCTAACACTTTTGAGAAATTTGCAAAATATGAAAATCCAATTATCCTAAATTAGTTCCAATCGTGTTCACGGTGATTTATTGTTCGTAACTTTTTCTTTATTTCCTATACATGTCTTCTAAAAATGGTCACTGTAGGAACCACGTATTTAAGTTATCCAATGGTAATTTTTGGTTGATCTTAGGCTGAGTATTTCTCTATTGCATGTGCTTTTTTCTATCGTTTGAATTACGTGTGTGAATACCCAGTGACAAAATAAATCATTGCATCATTGCATCCTGACCTCTGACCCTTCGTGTCATTTTTGATGCGGGCAAGGCAAAGCGAAGTAACCACCGGTTAATCTTCGCAGTCTCTGTTAACCTTGCAGTCGATTACTGAGATAAATGAGTTACTTCATTCAATTGTGATCCAAAGTTTCAACACCATTCTACAGCTCTCATGAAGTTCTCATAAACTTAAATAAATGTGCCAATTTTTTTCCCTGGAGTCTCACATTGACCATTTCGATCTCTTGGTCAATATTTGAAAGGAGTAAAGTTGTGCTGAGTGGAATTACTCAAACACACAATTCAGCCTTGTAAAGTTTACAAAATCTAGGTGCGCACGACTGGAGAGCTAACCCTAAAACCAGTAGAACACTGTAAGTGTGTTTTGTTTACTGCTATGAACATGCCACATTTTAGGTTGCTTATCCTCATTCCTACCACCCTCTGAAAAGATCTAATGGTGAATTCCTTAATTTAGAATTACAATCAAGAAATTATGTATTTCGTACAAAAACAGGCACGTAACGATAATTTCGTCAGCAAAAACAACATGCGGAGGAAAAAACAGACAACATGTACAACATAATAGATAGTTGTATCTATTTTACCTCAATGTGTACACAGAGATGTTAAAGTGTGCAGTCTGCCTTATTTTTATGAGAATAGGCAATCATAACTATCGCACAGATGATATTTGCAAAAAGCGATATTATATTCTACTTACTAGAATGATAGAGTGCGCCGCACTTGTGTGAGAATGGTCGTATCTAGGCTACGAGTACAACAAGGACAAAGCCTTGGTTTGATTACTGACTACGGCAACAGCGTCTATCCCTGCGTACTACACTACAAAACATATACCTCATATCAATGTCGAATGCACCTTCAGAATTTATGAACAAACGAATTTACATACTCGGAGATAACATGTGATATAAATTGATGAAACGATCAAATAATTTGAAGACTATAGACTGAGATCTGACTATCTGTTCTTGCTTCTACCGTTTCATGACCTACTTTCCTGATAGTGCCATGCAGTTTTTACCGTCAAGTGTGAATTCAGGTCAATCTCAGTAACAATGAGACAGTGGCATTGTTGTGACCATGAAAATATGAAGATATCACAAAAACAGCCTTCCACTCCGTCCATTGAAGTTTGTTATATTGCTAGCACAACAATGTCTGCCTCATCACCTCGCTATGGACTCTGAAAAGATAACAATAGTCTATTCATGACGTTTGTTGAGAAAACGGACAATAGCAGTCTCTTGTCTCTTTAAAATTCTTAAACAAACAGTCAGTATTAGAGGATACCGGCAAGTGTCCACAAGTGTGTGCGCTGATCAGTAATGTCGCCCTCTGCGTGAGTACAATGCAAGATGAACAGAGGCAGCATTGTTCACTTATAACATCAAGAATACTTACACGTAATTCTGTTAATATCGCTTTTGAAAACCTACCATTCATCGGTTCCCTGGGGCAATTTTTACGTCAGCAGATTTTTAAGTGTGGTGAAAACGTCTTGAGGCTGCCCAAAAAGTATTCGAAGCACGGTTCCGAAGGGTTAAACATGTTTGTGAGCAATAAAGGCATTCGGGAAGCGTGTTACATTGTGGGTAATGGGTTCCATTCACATCAAGAAACCACAGACTGTCGTACGTTTCTACTGGCGGAGAATGTGCACACATTTAGAGTAAAAATCATTGAGTTGTGGTCATTTGTTTGCTTCTGAGCCGCCCTTACAGTAGAAAATGGGGACGTTACCATGTTCCCGGAGATTGAACAACCGATTACGTCTGATGTATAGGGTTATTAGAATTACAGTCGCTACAATACACAGCAAGTACATAGCGAGTTTTGAGTCACGTAAAATATTGACTAAGAACTAGATACATATCCAAGAGCTAAACATTGATTATGATCTACGAATATCGAACACAGTAATAAGTGATTTCAACTTTGGGACAGAATAGTATTTTTTATAGGTTTTTGCGTTTTTTTCTTATTCTGGTTCATGTCAAAGGTCAGTAAACATATTACATCATTCTCCAGACTGAGTAATCAAACTATGCTTGCTTTACTAACATGAACTAAGTGACGTAATTGCTGTTCGCCTTCAAAACTGACATCATGGGGGGGGGGCTTGAAGATCGTTCATAGAGCCTGTCAGGACTCATCATCAGAACGAATTAAAGCTCCAATAGACTTACCTTTTCAGGTACTATGCAGCATTTTTGTCATGAATCTGTTCTAAAAACTGCAGTAATTCTACTCCAAAAACCATGTTGAAATACCCCACATTCAACTTTTCAATACTGCCTGTATGTGCATGTGCACTTTCCAATGTTATTGTTGATAATTAAATTTTGATTCGGACAAGAATTCATATGTAAACGACAACATTGCCCATTTTATCAAACGTGTTCTGTTTGCGAGGATAATTCTTTGTATGGCAGTGCACCCTGGTAAAAAGAATGAAATATATTTACAAAACATGTGTTTCAGAGAATAAATATTATGAAAATATGAACAAAAATTACAACTACAGTTCCTTTAAAGCTGGTCACGGTGGTTTTGTTACGCAAGGAGAATGGATTTTAAATAATTTCATATGATGGCCAATTCGATCCTTTGGTCAACAGAAATCGCTGATTCAAGAATTCGAACAAGAAAGACACAAATAAAAAGGAGATTACTTTACAGTGTATCACTATTCTTTATTACTTTAGGTTTAACGTTGCACTTCATTTATTGCATAATCCTTTGAGGAAACTGATTAAACTGGTTTGATACGATGATCCAGCGAGGATGCATTAAGGATGCCACCATCAAGGATATGTACCGATGTCCTGCCAGGTCAAGACGAGCAATAGCTAAATTGTTATTTTCAATTTTTAAAAATTAAGGAATAAATCACGATGAAGATATTGCAAAGGGCTATCCAAGAACAAAAGTCACTATGCCTCGTCGATTGTAAAGACGGTTTTAACTGCATTTTTAAAATCAATAGAATAGCAAGCAATGTTTTTATTTCAGTGCAACTTACCAGATAGTGATGCTCGAGTTCGTCCTGTAGGAAGGTTAGTAATTATTTCACTTTCCTCGGGAAAACGTAACACCATACCCTTAAGAAATAAAAAAACAAATCAGGGGTCATAGTAACACGATTGGAACTAATTTGGGATAATTTGATCTTCTTATTTTTCAAATTTCTCAAAAGTATTAGATACCCTATAGTTGAATATTGCAATATTACAATTTACTCATAAAAACATATGTATAATTTAAAAGGAAAAGCATGAGCTTACATTTGCGGATGAAACCGACATTGCTTCACCATCCAGTTATCCGAACTTAGTTCCAATCGTGTTCACTGCAAAATTTGGTACTGGAGAGACAGAATACCCATGCAGTATTTTCTGACACTTGAAATTCAAAATGGCAGCCATTCCAGTGTTAAACTATGAGGAAAAGCAAAATTCTCGATTGTCATGGAAACCTTAGTTCCTACGCATGTACTTCAAAATGAGGATCCGCAAGGGGTCGACCAAAAAAAAGTATTGTAAAATTTTGAGGGTTCGAATATCTGCCCCGAGGCGCGTTCTCAGGAACAGATATCTGGAATGACAAATATAAATTCAAAATGCAGACTATTTTGAAATGGTTCTATTGAAATCGAACATGTATCTTTTCCTATCGAATGAAACTAGAGGAAATGGCGGCAATTTTGAATTTCAGATAGGCCTACCATTATATAAATTTGATATCACTTGCTTCTTTTCAAAAAAAATTGTTTGGCACCCGATTATATTTTTATCCTTGATTGATTATGGGAGGGAAACAGTAGGATTCGTATCAACGAACGTTTTCTGTTGTCATGAGTGAAAAGTATATCAAGTTAGCTTGACATGAAATCATGCTTACCATAGAGAGTTCAAAATATTCGGTTATTCACATATTGTTTGCATTCGTTTCATTTATAAACTCTATCTAGATCAACAAAGACTCAAAGTACGGGTTGCGAACATTCGTGTATATTGTTCAACTTACAGCGCGATCGAACCGAGCTTGGAAACACTGCGCATGTCTGTATGCTTCTGTGACAGAGAACAATTGCAGGAAATTGCAATGGGCATACATGCAAAGCAAGTTATCGCTTTGTAAAGTACGAGTATATAACACGATGCATCCCTGGGACAGATTTGCGGAATCTCAATTTATTATATTCGTGTCTTGTCGCTGCTGTTTATCCCAAGAGTTCACACTTCTCTGTTTTAATTTCTGGAGATATAGGTTGGTGGGCTTACGCCTCTCCTCTTCGAAAAAAGATCACGTTTGTCACCGCTATTGAAAGATGAGCTAAGGCTGGACGATAACACTGAATGGCAAATGTACCCATCGCTAAGGACAATAGACGTTTACGGTATTTTTGCTCTTTCCTGAAAATTGGACATTGTATTCTCCAAGTAGAATCAACACAGAGAATATCGGCCATTTTGAATGCCGAACAGATGTTATTTAAGGTAATGCTATTAAAATATTCGCTTGATGACCCCTGATGAAGATGGTGACCCTCTTTGTACTGCATGATGACCCCTTGACCCTTGATATTTTATCATTGATTACAAGGGAGAATAACCCTGTTAAAAGTATGAACCGAAGTGTCAAAATGCCATTTTTCAGTTGCGTATTACCATAAGAATTCCGACATTCCTTGGCTCGACACTGCTCAAAGAATCAAGTCCTGCTCAAAAGTACACAAACAAGGTGGTCTATTATACAAACATAGACAAGTCCGTTTGTTGTCAGTCTGTCGTGATACCGTCAAGTACTTGGCAACCTGTTGACGCCAACTTCCCTACGTACTTAAAATAACTGTATTACGATAATGGCAGTCTGCCATGTGTCAAAAATATGGCGTTTTTCGGAAGTATTGTCGCCAGTGGTACCGAGTGTGTGTGCTCGAGTCGTATTCACTAAAGTACTGGTTGTTATTCGGTGTCAGCCAACCAGTCGATTTCCAGGTTTAGTCACTAGAATTGCTTTTGCACGTATTGCACACGAACGAAATTCAAAACTGAATGAGAAAGTGAAAGCTGTTCTCAATGATTCGAAAATTTTCTTCCTCGGGCTGCCGCCCATCAGTGTTCCCCACCCCCTCAATCCATAAGGAAAATTCTCCACTGCTTTTTCCCTGTCAATTGCCCTTCCAATCGGAAAATCCCTGAAAACAAATGTATACTTCTCCTACCCGTTCGCTCGGCGTTTTCAACGTAGCCAGTTCCAACGTTGCGAACACTTCCTATTGAAAATCAAAGCTTTGTTGACCGCCCCTGTAGTATTCCTCACAGCTATTTGTGTAAAATCTAATTCAGACAAGAAAATAATGAAGGCTGCCCGGCAAGCCTGGTTTACCCTTACAGCTAAAGCTCTGTCGCTTACTAAAATCAGAGCTGTCAAAAACGACAAAAGATTATTCAAAGGAGATATTTAAGTCTTAGACAGGTATGAATGACTCGCGCACAGTCAAATTTATGCCTCGTCGAAATTCCCACGGGACAGACAGTTCATTAAATGATATAAGGCTGATAAGGGCAATCCACACGTCCGTGTGTGTCAATTCTGCGCAAGACAGCAAGTATTCTGTCTACCGTTCAGCATCAGCTTGGTTGTCAAGAATTCCATGCGTTTCGAAACCATAGTTCACACTGCCTCGGGACAGTCGGGACATCCAGTCTTATACCGAGTGGAGTACATCCATCATACAGCGTACTTCATTATACGGGTTTCGGATAACAGAGTGAACTGAACGTTCTGTAAATTGGTGCAAGTCCCCTTTAATTCATCTGCAACTGTCTGACGAAAGACCTTTCTAGTCGCGCGAAACGAGTTGTCACAAGCATAAGACACAATTTAATCGCCTTTAAAACTGCTTCGCCTTATACTTGTCTGTAATAACAGGTGAATAAAAAAGGTGAGTATAAGTATTTTTTTCCCTTGAAGCCAAACTTAAAATAGTTCAAGGACAGATTGATCGGGGTCATCACATACAGTGGCGAGATTTGTGGTCTTTGTGATATAAATGAATAGGTAGCTATGCGCAGTATTTTCACAATGATGGCAAAACATACATAAACATTAACCGTCAGTACCTGTTAGAGAATCTACTGTTTGTTGTGAAGGGCATCAATTTAACAGCACCGTGAACAGTCGCTGTTCACAATACTGAAGAGCTCACAAAGTTCGTCTTTGTTTTTATTAAGGCTGCGTGTCACTCCTTAATGATTAATGGTACTTCACTGTGAAGTTACGACCCATCAGAGAATGCTCAAGTTGCAGCGCAACATAATCACTTGGCACTGAAAACACCATGAAGGCGTAAGAACAAAGACAAGGAGGGTAGTGTTTAGTACTGTTCTCCTCAATCGAAGTGTCTCCTTTTCGTGCAGATAGACTAAAGGTAAGCCACATTCGTCTTCGACCCCTATTCAAGAATGCATGGGTAAAGTTCGAAATAGAAAGGTGACATCATACTTATACAATACAAAGTACATTATTTCAAATACTCAAAATCAAACACATTGTTTGTTAAGCGTCCACTTCATCATTTTCGAAACTTTTGAAGACTTTGGCAGGCTATGTCGAATTCTGTTTGTCGAGTAGTTCGCGGGATTTTGATTCACAGATCGCCAGGTGTACCGGAGTCCATGAAGATCGCTCAGGCATTGCAGGTGAATCGGCGTTCGTTCTGCCATCAGTTCAGTTCAGTTCAGTTCAGTATGCATAAATCCCTCCTTTGTATAGGAGCACCTCCACTGTGGAGTAAAGATAAAGCAAACAAATACAAACAGATACATCACAAATAAGAACATAAAAAGGTAAAAGAAGACTGCTGCTATCAGGATTCCTGATGCTGGATTCTGGATTCTGGTGTGTCTTCTCAGCGATTTAAGATATCTAATCTTGCATTGTTGAGCACATATAGGTACTGTCTAATGTACTTTTCCTGTTTATAAAAACAATCGCAGCTGGCTGTATTAAGCACTGAAGTAGGTTCCAGGATATAACAGGTCAAGGCATGTTCATTGGACCACAGATCAGTCAAGTTAGTGTAACAACGATGACAGAGGCTACTCTGTAAAAGCGCAATGTATTTTGTCCGGATGTGACGAAGACTATTGCAGGATGAAATAAAGTGTTGTCTATCTTCAGATGCAGCTAGGCACAGCTGACAAGTTGGGTTCACTGTATACTGGTTAAATACTGAACGGTTGCTTTGAAGAGTGTATGTTCCCGTTAGGAGTCTTAAACGAATAGGGACAGTCCGAATATCGTAGGCAGCAGAAGAAACAGTTGTCACTGAGGAGTGTGGATGAAGTGTTGGTTGTGTTCTAGTGGAAAGATAACGCAATGATGAATAAAACTGTGATTGTGTGTAAAGGACATCTGACCAGTAACTGTAGATACTTTTCTTTACTAGATTTTTCCAATAAGTCTTGGTTGGCTTGTTCTTCATGATAAGATGTATAGAAGTAATTTGTATTTAGATAACAATGAGCGAGTATCAGCATACCAGCTGTTGGCAGAGAATCCTTGCATTACAACCTGTCGGATTGTAATCTCGTAGAGAATACTATTTGGAGTCACGCAAATATTACGTAGCAAGGTGAATTTTCTAAGATGTATTAACGCTTCGATTGGAAGTGCACCAAGAATAATGTATGGAGCAGGATCCGCCACTCTGTCCGGTAGGCCAAGAATTTGTTTGAGAATTCTTTTATAGAAATCTTCAAAAATGGAAATGTGCAGCTTATTAAAGATGAAAACTTCTGTACCATGCAGTAGGACGGGTAAGACGTATGTGTTGATTAAGTGGAAGGAGGCCAGTGGAGTTAGACCGTTGATACCATGTAGACCAGATCCGAGAAGTGAATACATCGTTCTCCTGGCTTTCTGTATATTAAGCTTAGTGTCTAAAATATGGCTGGGTGACATGTGTAGGCATATATTTTATAAACGTGCTTCTGGTAACAAGACTGAGCACGATGCTTGTTTAAAATCACGAGTTCATGGTTGCTAGTTGAATACCCCAGCCAAACACATGGTAGACAGGTGTGTGTTACTTATAATTTTCTGTCGACCCGTAATCTTTCCTGTCACCATGAGTAATAATTAACATATCAATCTGTCGTATAAAATTTTAATGCACGGCGCTAACAGACAGTAACTGAATGGAGCCAACGACTTCGATGAGGACTTTGAACTATGTCTGCAGGTCGTGGCCTGTAGAGGAGGTCAAGCAATTAAGACAAGCGCCCTCGGGTATTCGGTTACGTTCTCTTAGGTATGTACGACCATTTGTTCTCACACTCATTATAAATTGTGTTTCAGCGGAGTGGTTTGAAAACAAGGACAACTACATAGACACATGATGTCCGCTGGAGTTTCGTCAGCTTGTACGGAAGGAGAGAAGGAATTGTCCAATGGCTGTCATGGAGCTATAAGCAAGGAAGGGAGTGTACCAGAAGGGGTCCTCCTCGATGTTGTTCGGCAAGCTGTGGACGCACGTGATCTCTTCATCCTGGACCTGACGGATAATTTCTTTGAAATCGGCGGGAATTTGGGTAAGATGTAGCATCAAGAATGGGTGACTTCGTCAAGCGAATATCAGTGAAATGAGAAGTGAAACTGCTGTAAATTTTCTTTAGTAGCGAAAAATAGCAATGAAATTTTTGATGTCGTGACCCACGTATTTGATTACTGTCGGCCTTACATCATGCTACATGCCTATGATGGACGCCAGGGTATTGGTTTTTGAATATAAGAAAGAGATACTACTCGGTCACATTATCAACTAAAAAGTACAAGAGTTTAAAAGTAATTGCTAAGAATTCTAATTTTTAACCATATCCTTTCTTATTCGTTCGTTTATTTGCCTGCTGTAATTTGAAACTCATGGCAGAAAACGTGCCTCTGTGACATTTTTTCGGACACTAATTTTATGACGATAATTTTCCTGTTTCATGCTGTAAGTAAACTCACTTCTAGGCCTGTTGAATGGAGCATACGAATTTTTTAGCTTGTTGCGGGAGTGAAATTCGAAAATTTAAGCTTAATTTTACCCATATAGTAAACAAAGTTTATTTTAAATTTCAAATACCGGTAAATTTATGTAGTTTGCCTCCCCAAACCAAAAATATGCGCGATGACCATTGTATTTTTGATCATCAAAGAGACTGTGTTTAAAGTTTTCTGGAGTAAAGTTTGAGAAAAAAACCAAACTTTCTGTTGTTTTCGCTCAGACTCAGGACAGGTCAGGCATATTAATTATAGCGTGATAAAACAGCAATTCTATCCGTGACATTGAAGGTAATCTTTTATGGAAAGTACGTTCAAATCAGTGTAGTCGAACTATAATAATTCTTCACCCATCACGTGATGTCTGCTTTCCAAACGCATATTTCCCTTGACACTTCCGCCTATCCAAAATTGTAAGGGATTTTCAAATAGTTAGATAATTGTTAAACCTTAGATTCAATATATACAAATGATGATTCAATTGAAGGACAATATGTCTGTGGTTTAACGTAATTAAGCCAATATCATCCGTCGCTATTCGTTAATCATCCGTAAACTTCACCGAAATACTATTACTGAGGTAAGATGGGATACGGTTTATTGTACAGAAATGCTGCATAAAATTTAGATACTGCGTCAACAATTTTGTAAAGTTTTAAATGAAATCACAGAACCGCGTCTCAGTTCCCTCATCCACGGAATGGAAACACTTTTAACTTATGCTGTACAGGCCACAAATAACGTGTCTTTCTTTTTCTTGTTTAGTGACTGCAGCCGTGGCCGTCAGAAAACTTCGTGAACGAGGATATGAAATAGAACTTGAGCATTTCTGTGAAGCGTCAAATCTTTGTGAGGTTGTTGCTGGCATGCATCGGAAATATTACACTCCGTATGAACTAGTGTATGGAATAGAAAAGAAGAGAACGTGTGACGTAACCAGGACACACCTTCCATGTGATCATGACGTAGTTTCCTTTCTCGGTGCATCTGAACTTGAACTTAGTAAAGTTTTTGATTTTGCTCAAAGATTTCTCGTCAAAGTTGAACCCTTCGTGTTGGCATCAGACTTGGAAGAGGCGGACAAGAAAGTCTTCATTGCGTCTGCGCTGAGGGAATTGTTCAACAACTACGAGTGTCACTCGCTTTCATTTTTCATACGTCACAGGGAAAGTGGTGACGTCAGAGGAGTCATGTTGTCCGCAGACTTTTGTTATCAGTGTCATCCAAGTCACGAGGGAATACCTGTCCTCCCGTTGAGTGCTTACCTTCAAACACTGTTTTCTCTTGAAATGAAACACAGGAAAAACCTTGAGGTAACGTCTTCTGGATTAGTGGCATGTCAAGTCCTATCCGCCGTGGACATCATCGGAGACCCGGTCATTCAACTCTCGCTTCAGAGATCATTAATATCAGGTATGAGAATACCTTTTTGAATGAGAAAGAAAGAATAATACCAGTAACTAATCGTCCTTTATGCCCTACAATGAAATCGGCATTCTTATTTACTGGAGTTACTGCACAAACATATATTTCGTCACTTGTACTTCTGCAGCAGGGCAATGCCGTACTGACTAAGTTGATTTTAAATCCCCAAAATGGTGCATCCCTCTTGACAACTTAATGAATCCTTTACTATTCGTGCAGTACGTCCTTCTTGAAGCATGTCATTTTCACTATTTGCTTGCTGATTATAGCCTGATTGTCCCTCTTATTACGATGTACTATTCTGCCTATTTGTCAAACTTCACACTGACACGGTTCATATAAGACATGTAGTTAGTTATCTTCAAATGTATGTACTTTTGAGAGCGAACACAGACACACAGACACAGACTGATTTCTAGGAGGAATAACTCAGCAAATTTTCCATGTTTGAAACCGTTTCTGGTTCGTTTCTCGTTAAACGGTAATGAGATCGCTTAGTTTCAAAGTGGAAATCCTTTATTGCTTCACTTTATTTTCTACTATTCAAGATATGTTGTGAATTTCTTACAGAGAGTATACAAACTGCCCGTCACCATGGTTACAAGAGACTCATTGGATTCCATGGAAACCCGCTTATACAGGAATGTGCGGCAGAAGCAGGATTTAAACCATTGGATGCGTCAGAACAGTTAAAAACGCTACAATTTAAGAAAACCAAACCACTTGCCAATATTAGACCTGCAAATTATAGGATCGTTGTCATGGCAACAGACCTACAGCAACAAGACAAAACTGATAGGAATGAGAACGTTAATGAACATTCATGATTTGTAGGGAACCCGTGACTGACACAAGTTTGAAGAATTTAATGTTGCATGACTGTTTTCTACGACAGTTTGAGTAAGAATGTTTTTCAAAACCTAGCATTCATATCAGAATGTTATCTATCATGAGAGGGGCTATTCCGCCGCGGAAGAAGTGATCAAAGACGGTGGTGGTGATGACGACAACGATGTCAGCGATAGATAAGTTTGAACTTGCTGACAATCCTTTGATTGAAAAGTGATAACTTCGAATACCTGTAGTAATTCCGTCATTTTATGGCAGGCGTCGTCAGGATCGTACTCAGCTCGCAGTCGACGCAAGAGTCGAGTTACGACTGCATAAGTGTACACGAACACGGCGAGCAAAGATGGTGACGTACGCCGCTAATAAAAACGAACAGTCCGTACACCGACCCTTCCCAAACATGTTTTGTTATCTAGACACAAAGAAATACCTATCTGGAAAATTTCATAGGTATTTCGGAGATTTACTAGCTTACCCAGTAAGATTTTTTTATGACACGAGATTTCCTGGCAATAGATATCTAAGGATATTTTCAACAGTGGCGAGACAGCAGACCCACATGGCAACTGACTTTTTACATATTTTGATCACCAATTTTTTTTCAGAAGCCTTTTCACATTTTTCACAGATGTGTGCCCATTCCTCGCATTCAGATTGAAAAAAAAATGTATTTTGATTATTCATACTCTGACTCATTTTCAACGATTTCGTGAGAGGCCATAATGTTTTCTTTGATTTTAGTATCTATTGAACTGACACTACTAACGCGCTGACGTTGAATCAGTAAAAGCAAACTAAAGGTTCGCAAATCAAAGGAAGTAAACCGAAAAATACAAACAATACCACTTTTACTCTTTCTTCCGATTTTTTTCTTCCGTCAACATCGTCCGCCTTCGTCATTTATGGACAAACACTCGCTGAAATATCACTTTCTTAGACCTCAATGACAACTTCCTGACTCAGTATTCTTTCTTTGACTTTAACACAACACAGTCATGAAAATGGAAGTAAAGAAATATTAAAGAAATGAATATGATGGAAATGTTTACAGGAAACAATGAGACGAAGAGAACTGATGTCATGATTTCCTTGCCTGTTGTCCAGAGGCTCCTGTCATCAGTTTATTTTGCCTTGAAGATTAGTGAGCAAAGTGTTTCCCGAGTCCACGATATTTGGATCCACTGAAGTGACGTTTCAAATACCTTAGATGGTGATGATTCGGTGCCATACAAGTGATTCTCTCATCGTTCAGGTAGAATACGCTTTGAATTTCCAATATCGGTAAATTTTAGGCAATTTGTTTCTCCAGTACTAAACTTTGCATTGTGACCCATGCTTTGAATCTAATTTTTTAAGAGAATGGTTGAAAGTTTCCTTGTGGAAAGTTAGAGCAAAAGTTTAAGTCTTTTACTTCCGAGGCGCGTATACTACCTTCAGTTGAGCTCCACTGCGTTGGACAGCCTACACTTTTGAATCAGTTTACAATATTTCATTGAATAACACATTTATAAAGACAAGCTAAGCGAAGGTTGATGAATATTAAATCTTAATAATATTAAATCTGTGCAGTCTTCGGAATCCACCAAGACCAAGATGACTTCGTACCATGATCAACGTTAAAATACGTTAAATAATAACGTTGTTATCATCTTCATCGACATGACAATAGAGAAGCTGTAGAAAGTTAGGTCAACTCAACGGGGATAGCTAGCATACATTCATTGATTGGTTATGATAAATAACTATAACATATCAAGCATTCTTACAACACAAGCTTGAACTGTGTCAGTACATGAGTGCCTGTGATAGCTACTCCCTTACTATCTCTGTGTAGTATTATTGTTCATTACTTTCCTGTGTGCTGTCTGTGTACAGGTTATCTTAAATAGCGTCTTGCAATTCTGTTAGCTTTACAAATAAAAACAGCTCCAGGTCACGACAACAAATAAACTATTGTATATATAAAGCTGCAGAAATTTTATATGTACATGCATTAAAGTTTTAAATTGTCCTTTAATAACAACCTTGTCACGAGTGATAACTATAGGAAGGTTTCACTTCGCTCTCGATATCCGTTGTGACAAATCATGATAACATTATTACTTTCAACAGCCAAAGGAAACGCTCAATGCTTTATTTCTTCGCCTCATCATGATGGCTAGCCTTGGTCTCATTCCATAAAGAGTAATAATCGGCACCGACATAATGTTGAGGGCGCCCTAGCCTCAACAACAACAACAACATCTCATGTAATTGCCAGCTTTTATGGGAACTTTCGAACCTGTTGGAGACTACAAACACTAGACCCTGCGATGGAATCATCGCCAAAGCAGAACTATTCAAAACCTTAATATCAAAGGGTCGGACTATCATACGATTGCTCTTTACATGAAATTTGATATAAAATTAATCATTTCGACGAAACGTGTACCTCGGCAGAGTATGTCTCCCGATCCCTGCAACATCCTTGACGTACGAACATTATAAAAACAGCAGGTGAATGAGCACAGAAAAGAGGTGAAGCACGAAAATGGAATTTTGAAAATATCGACCTTTCGTTAACGTGAGCAGAGTTTACAACCAACAAGTTTCATGACAAAGAACGAGAAATAAGAATGTATGTATTCAGTTTCGAATCAAGCTATGGAGTCTATCACAACACAAGCTACCGGGATATTGCAGTCCTCCTGCCATGATCTAAAATCGACATTTGGTATGAAATTTTCATCTTGCTATCAAATAAGGTAAGCTAGGAATTTACTCATTTTTATGCCGACAAATACCTAGACGTTTTGGACTGGCAAAAGAAAAGAATAACACATTATATCAAGAAACACTCATGTTATCAACTTGAAATACCGAGGCCATGTTCTTGACAAGCCTCAGATCTTACTCTTGGACTTAGTATTTTGGTGGTATCAAGAACTAAACTTCAACTCTTTGTCATGTGAACTGTGCAAATCGTCTCGGTGGCAATTATTATTGTAGAGGGTTCTCTACAGGGAATTTGAGGGTTGGGCCACCCCTGTTTTTTAAACAACATATTCACATGTTAACAACCATACTAAAGAATGTATTGTCACAGCAACAGAATATGCAAATAATGCAGTGTTTTGTAAACTTGTCAAACTCTGCTAAGGAGAACTCGTATAATTGCTTGTACAGTTGACGGCAAGAGAATCCGCAATAAAACCTTGATTCATACACGGGGATAGAGGGACCATGATTAACAAGACACCATGATGTAAGGTGATGTAAGAATCATGAAAACTGCTGACAGAATTATTTTCTATTTTCTGATGAGGAAGAGGGTGGTCAGTTCACTGGTTGAGTTTCACGATCACTCATTTGCATGGCTGCTAACTGTATGGAACACAGCCCTAAGTTGCAAAGCAGCCTTGCGAGTTACGTTACAAAGAGAAAGCTGGCATAATCACCAGCTACGTCAGTTTACTTAGCCTTGATCCACCAAGCTGAGAGGTAGTGGATACTTAGACATGGGCATGACCAACGTAAATCATCATCATGCGGGGAGAGGGGGAGGTAACGTTTTTATAGGATGGTACTCTACTGAAATTACTGTCCTGTTTTTAACAAAAATGGCCATTCAAGGTATGCTAGGGACAACAAGCACTTGACAAATCTCTATCGTGTATTTCCCTGCACACACACGCACATACACAAAATAAATTAACACTCAACAGGCTACGAAGCCAAAGTAAAACTCATTGAATATATAATTGGTGGGCGACCTCGATGTGTAGGCTGATAATGTACACCTCTCAACACACATCACAATAAGCAATCAACCAATCAGAGAGTTTGTAGAGTATAACGTTTTAATTCGCAAGTTGAGACATACTAGAGAAACACTCTACTGTTTATGGTGAAGGGTACTAAAATTGATACGGATCAAAACATAACAACAGTAGAATTCAAACGTGCTGTCTACTTTCTACTTTAACATACTATTTATCTCTTCATTTAGGTCTTACGAATCTTTCTCTTTTTCTTTTTGTCTCTCCACGCAGACTTTGCACGTTTCTGTTCTCTGTACATAATTCTCCTTTCAGCCTGATTTGGCATTTTCTTTTTCTCCTTCTTTACGGATCTCTTTACCCTCAGAGGTCTGCCACTCAGGCGTTTTTCGTTCAGCTTCAGGGCAAACTCTACCGAACTTGGTTCAGTAAAGAGCACGTATCCAAACCCTTTACCCATGCCGGTTTTACCATCGCGTACAAGCCTTACATTTTGAACACTGCCACACTGTTCAAAATGTCCCCTGACAGTTTCTTCTTCTACTTCATAAGGAAGGTTTCCCACAAAGATGGATCGCCTGTGGTCATGTCTATCTGTGTTTGAAGAAAGATCAACTCGAAGGTGGTGTCCTCGGAATTCCTTTCCATTACACTTCAGGGCTTTCCTGGCAGACTTTTCTTCCTTGAAAACCACGTACACGTTCATACCGCTCCGGTCAGGGTGAAAGTCCTTCTGTATCATAATGACTTTCTTGGGCAAGTTGAGGGTGCTCGGAGCTGCTGACCGCAGTCGCATGCTTTCTATTTCACCAAACTTTCCAAAAAGCTTCATGATATCCTTCTTGGTAATACTAACAGGTACATTACCAACAAATATGGTTCTACTATCTTGTTCTTGGTTTCTTGGGGATGGCTTTACCTTCTTTTCCTTGTGCTTGGCGAAGCCAATTTCGTCGTCATCCTTGTTATCTAGTTTCTTCTTCCTCTTGGTCGGAATCGATGTCTTTTCGGCATTCCGGAGACCCTGTTCTCGGTCAAGCAACACCTGGCTCTGTTTTAACTTGTTTCTCCTCGACGATTTTCCTAACTTCAGTTGGGAAGAATCGGGAATTTTCACGATTTGTTTACCTTCCACCTGATCAATCTCAGTTTGCTCGATATTGTCGATAGAGGCTTTAGAGCGCTTGTTTTTCGACACTGCCTTTGCTGTTTTTGGGGAAGGTATCACAGTGTTGAAAGGCTGTTGTGACTGACCAAACAGCTGTTCAAGCTTGGACGATTTCGTAGACGAAGCCCTCTCGCTGATGCCAATACCTCGTGGAGTGTGTGTTGACTTGCTAACCAGGCTGGCGATGCCACCTACTGCATATTGACCGAACGGAGCTGTGGACTGTTGGGACGAAGATTGAACGTCTTCGTTTCCACTTGAATGCTGTTTACCTTTTTGATTCCGTTTAGTTCTGTTCTTTGCCTTCTTCATCTTTACAGCTCCTTCCCTAATATCCAACACTTACCAGTAAAGGACGACGACTGAGCAAAACTGTTACACCAAGAGCGACCGCGTGTTCACGATAAGTGGGCAGCCATTATTGCTAAGAATATGCGAACGCCACCACATTTTAACCTTTGACCTTTCTCACATTTCACATCGAGGCTAGAGGACACCGTTCGTGCTTGTACGCGCTACCGCTACACGTGGGTCGTGCATAGCAACTTACAGTACTCTGTTTTGAAAGAAGCCCGCATTTTCTTATTTAACAACTATGCTTACAGCACTAGTGTACCTTCAAGCGCTGCGATTCGCCGTACCGGCTTTCGTCATGCTTGGAACCTCGCCATGCTACGTCGCTACTCTACTTGTGCCCTGGCGAGTTATTTCGGCGATTCTCCCGACTCGATGGTATCACGCCGTTGACGACGTGATGTACTCATGCTACCAAAGAATGGTAGTCTTCTTCTATGAACACTATACAGGACTTGAGGTAGTTACATGGAAGCATTTTTTCTGTACTTCAGTTGTTGATCGGCGATGATGAAATCACAGCAAAGTGTTACACGTCATGAGCAATGATACCCTAAGTTGTCCGCATCTGTACAAGCCCTGTTACCCCCCCCCCCCCCCAATAGTATACTTTATATTTTCCGGGCATTCTGGTCGCATGGTCGACTGCATGCAGCATCACACACTGTAATAGGCCTCTATTTGTTTCCAAACTGAATGTTGTGTGGTTGGCAGAGATGATGTTTCAGTCAGTACAATTGTTTCGGACACCTCTTCGGAGAATCATAGAACTTAGAAGTGATAATCTGTTACATCTCCCATGGAGCTGAAAAAGGACATCTCCGCACTGTACTCAAGCCACACCCATTTCGTTCACAATATTTCCGTTGACTAAGTTACCTTTACTTGCTAAAAGTAAATTAATGTATAACTTCATACAGACGGAATGTATTCAGACTCGGAACACAGGGGCACCGGCAGGACAATAGTGACATAAACCAAATTGCAAAAAACTAAAAATTTATGCATGTTGATTCTTTTCAGGTTGTTCTGTACGGTGATGTAGACTGTTTGGAAAAGAAAGAAAATGTTATTTACATTTGCAATCACCAATCTACCATCGACTGGATTGTCAGCGATTTGGTTTCAATCCGACAAGGAAGTCTCGGCCATCTCAGATATGTCCTGAAAGATGGTCTCAAATATTTCCCGCTTTATGGAGCTTATTTTGCAATGGTATGTGTGTAATTCTTATGGTGTAATGAGAGTGATATTCATATGTGACTTCTTATTTTCTTTTCTCATTTTGTCATCACTTCACATACAGATTTGGTATGGCCCAATTGTTTTGTGTGCGCACAGTTTATTAATTTATTTATTTATCCATTTACTGGCTGGGAACAATGGGTTTTCCCCCAATTACAGTTCTAGCAAAAGACAAAGACAATGAACATGAAACACAGCAGAGAAACATAGAGCATAAAACAGAACTAAAACGTATAAACATTATTAAATAAAAATCTGTGAAATTGCCCATAGTTACAATAAAAAATATTGAAACCCTAATTGTTCAAAATAATGTTCACGTTTTTCGCAGTTCATTGTAAAATTGCTGATATCAAGAATGAACATTGAGCCTAGATGCAGTGGCTTTAAATTGCTGTTCTAAGTGTAAAGAGTGGGAAGGTACATGAAAACAGATGCACTCTAGAATTTTGGGGATGTTATAAAAAGAGAACATACATTTGTAAAAAAAATTGGATAGCAGTACAGCAAAACAGAGATCATGAGGGGTATAATTGGTACAGTCCTGTAAGACAGAGTACAGTCCTGTAAATGTGAAAAATTTAAAAATTATGGTGTTTTGTAGCAGGCAAAACTACACAAGACAAAAGATAAATGATCAGTAAGAGGTGGAAGTGAACCATTGGTTGTAAGCTTTAATATTTTGACTCGTCCTTTGAAGAGGTTAAACAGCATACATGTATTCATTCAAACAGCCCAACAGAAGCCTAGCTTTTAATGAAAGTGAAACAATCGCGAAGTAGTACAGTTTTAATGACAGTCAAGTGTACTATTCATGAGTAAAAATGTATGTCATGTACTTGTACCAAAGATCATTATAAGATTACCGGAAATCAAGGTTCTTTTGTTTTATAACTTTTATGACATCATATATTGCTCAATCAAAAGAAATTGCATTCAATATCCAATCATTATTGTATTTTCTTCACACTTTAGCCAATGAGCTTTACATAAACTTCACCAATTATTCTTTGTCCATAGGTGAAAAATCTACCATTCAGGTAACCTGTTGTTTTCCTGTACACAAACAAGCGTATTAATGGGGATGAATTTTTGATTAATACATCTACAAAGAAATTGAAGTTCCACAAACTCAAAAAGCTGACACTACTTTTATCATTGCCAGTCATGTATCATTCAGAGACAGCAAACCATATGTATTTTGTTTTCAAGCATGGTGGTGTGTACGTTAAAAGAAGTGGACAATTCAAGACTGATACCTTCACCAAGAGACTTGAAAAATTTCCCAAACATAACATACCGGTAAGTTTGTTCCTAACCCCTTTCACCACCATGCATAGTTTTGCCCAAACCTATTGTTATCAATGGTAATTGTGGATCTGTTTGCATAAAATTGGAGTGAACAGGTAAATTGTGGGAAGAGTCACTGCTGTTAAGGTAGTATGCGCCTCGAAAGTGAAAGACTTACATGTAAACTTTTGCTCACATTTTCCTGAATGAATCTTTCAACCATTCTCTTACCAAATAAACAATAAAAATCAGGGGTCACCAAGCAAAATTTGGTACAAACAAAACAAATTACCCAACATTTGGGGATATTTGATATTCAAAATGGCCGCCATTCCTGTGTTAACTCTATAGGGGAAATATTAAATTTTGGATTTTCGAAAAACTAAGCCAATGAAAGTTTTTCTTTCTTCAAGAGCTTTAAAATAAGCCCCCACAAGTGGTAGATCAGAAAAGAATTGTAGAAATTTGAGAGTCCGACCTTGACGCACATTCTAAAGTTAAATTGTTGCATGCTCCAGGACTATCATATAATAGTTTTTGGGAAGTAACCATTCATATGCACACATACACACACTAGTACATACAGTGAGTAATAAAAACACAAATGCTGTAAAAAAGGCTTTTGATAGGGTAGTTCTTATCAAAACTTATTGTTCATTATTCCTGCAAGAAAATGGCTTGTCAATCATTGACATAGCCAATGTGGTTGAGGCCATTGTTCCATTGGACACTCCAAAAGGGCTGAGACTTCCAATACAGTACAATTGAAAGACCCAAAAATTGTCAAAAATTATCAAACACATAGGTATAAAGTCAGTGATGGTTTTGTTTGCGGATGCAGATTCAGTGAGGAATTGTACAGTAGTTATTGAATGTTGATCCTTTCACCATCAGGTAAGTGTTAGCATTTGTGCATTATCAGTGTTAGGATAAAGACAAAAACAGTCAAACCTACTCACTCTAATTGTTTTGTATAATTTAACCCTTTCACCACCATGGTTTGTCCCAAATCCATTGTTTTCTATGGTAAAGTTGGACCTGTATACAGGGAACTGGGGGTGAAAGGGTTAATGTATGTGCCAAACTTGCTGAAATATTTTATCTTTGATTGAACGGCTGCAGCAGTCTTATTGATGATCTTGTAAACATTTTCATAAATCTGCTTTCTTCTCAAGCTATGGTTGGTCATCTTTCCAGAAGGCACTCGATACAATCCAGAACTTCCGGATGTGATCAAGAAAAGCCAAGGATTTGCATACAGTAGTGGTAAGTGCTCTAAAAATTCCTCTACAAACAATATTTTGTTTCACTTTGATTCATCAAAACATGCTGGTTGTCCGCAGTCTGACTCAGTACATCTATTTCATTGTTATGTGTACTTGAATGCAAAGTGAGAGAGAGACAAACATCCATTGTTGAAATACACTGAATATTGGACACTTCAGTATGCAAATTTTGCAAGCCATACCCACCAAAACTAATCAGCTCTTGTCAACTCCAAAGAAAATCTACTAGAGGTGATGCTGCTCCAATTAGCCATTCTGGAGATGTTATAAAGGATGTATATACACTTGGGAACTTCAACTATTGATTGAATTGTATTGTCCGTGGTATTGTTGAGCTTCAATTTCGGTGATGTTGACTTTTAATTCAGGATTGACAGTACTGAATCAAGTTCTGACACCGAGAGTGAAAGCTACAGCTGCCAGTCTGCATGAATTGAGGAACTACATTGATGCTGTCTACGACTGTACCATAGCTTATGAATGGAAAGATGAAAACTTTCAAAGAAAACCAGGGCCTGGAATGACAGGTAGGCAACTATGTGATATTTCACTTTCAAGATGTTTCAACAGGCAGAAAACTTTTATGTTTCATGATGTGGTAAAGGAACATCCTACATAATTGGAAGGCACTTTACTTTTACCATTGTCATCATAATCAAGCCTTGGTTTAGTCCTTTGTTGTTCAATGGATAGAATGGACCTGTATATATATATATATATATATATATATATATATATATATATATATATATATATATATATATATATATATATATATATATATATATATATATATATATATATATAGAGAGAGAGAGAGAGAGAGAGAGAGAGAGAGAGAGAGAGAGAGATTTTGGAGCTGTGGAAATGTACGGTATGTATGTATGTGAGGAGCTTTGTGTTCACTGGACTGTCTAAAAATAAACTGTTGCAAGCAAATACATGTAGTGGCGTCATCCAACTAAACTGATCAAACATTTTCCTGATGTAGAAATTTAGATGCGCAGATTTAGTCCAGCAGCAATCATAATGCTCTTGTATCAGTTCCTTTCGACAATCTCTCGGTGTCTTTGGTTTTTGTATTGACAACATATTCCTGGCACGATCCCAAAAGCGTGAACAAATGTCCAGTATTGGCTTGTCTGCACACCCTGTGTAAATTATGACATGCCTGTCAGGACATGAATTCATTGCTCAACAACAAATGATGGTTATGTTGATAAACTTCAATAGTTTATATTTCACCATGTTTATTGAGCCCATAAAGAAATAGCATTGACAATCATAACAGAGATACTGCAAAAAACATTAGAAGTTGCTGTTCCCTCGGATGTAAATGTTTTTTGAAAATCTCTTTGTATAAACCAAAACACAATCACACAATGGTTTTACTCCAATTTTTTTATCAAGTCTTTTTTTCAGTATGAAAATTTGGATGATTGAGTGAATGTACCAGTATATCAGGCCACAAAAGTCACAATCCAACTGTAAAGTTTCCATTTTTCTCTTTCATCAGATTTCCTCACTGGATGTTGTTCAAGAGTTCATGTACATATACGCAGGGTCAAAGTTGAAGATGTGCCGGTTGATACAAATGAGTGTAGACAATGGTTGCATGACGCTTTTGAAGAAAAAGACATGTAGGTCACCTTCTGTTTACATTACTTGTACATCCTTTACCAAAGTTTCACAGTCTTGCCTTGTTTATGCTTCTTTAACTCATAAATGTTATAGTTTTATGTAAGTATAAATGTATGTATATATAAAATGTACGTACTTATGTACATATATATTCATATGTATATGCATATTCATAGTCTTGGTAACATTGTTTGAAGGGCCAGTAGCTTTAACTTTTAATAAGTAACTTTCACTGTTTGTTTTGTATGTCAATTGCCAGTTCTTGTTCTAGTCCTCTAAGCTTTTTCATAAACCAACTATTAAGCTTTTCAACACTGCATCTCTACGTATATGTGTAAAATGCACTGTTATTTTTTGCATTTTAATTGTCTCGACCAAAATTTAGTTTACACAAGTACCAGGCTGAGGTGGCAAGCTGAATACTGTGTATTTCAACATACTTCAGGACAAGGATATGTTGTTTCACTTGTCTGAAAAATACCTGAAAGCTTGCTAAAAGTAAAAGGAGATCCTATGCAACTGTTCAACAAGTAGTGAGATATATCTAAGCAATAAACCATCCCCAGCAAAGGGTATACCATAATATTTTAACCAGTTAATGAACTGGTCAAAAACAAAAGGCACATGTATATACCTGTTGTTTACGTGGTTTATTGCTATCAAATTATTACATATTTTGAAATTCTGGCATGAAGGGTTAAAAAGGGATTTTTCGCTAACTGAAAGTCCACACATGTGTTCCAACTTTGCTTTATAGTGAATATAGCACTGTTATTGTCACAACCAATGATATTGCTGTGTATTTGCCACCAATATACAGGTATAATGTATAATTAACCCTCTGAGTGCCAAAGTCAATTTTTGTTGCCTCTATAAAATATAGCCCAGTCAAGTTTTCTCAGATTTTTGCCAAAATGTTGATAAAAAAACTGGAGCCAATGAAATGTAATGTCCCTTTGGTCAAGAATTATCAAAACAATTACAGAAAAGTTCATAAAAATTGATAAAATATTACACTTAAATTTAGGTGGGAAAATTACCACATTCAAAGGCTTAATAATAGAAAGATGCATCTTCATGTAATTAATAATTAATAAATGATATATGATTTGCTATTCTTTCACAGAATGCTGGAAGACTTCTACTCCAATGACCCAAATGTACAAGGTCGCCTTCCGGGTGAGGGTCAAAGGTCACCACTTAGCCTAATGCAAACCGTACCAGCTTTGATATTTTGGAGTGGTCTTCTCACTGCATTCCTAGCAACAGAGAAGGGAAGGTCAGCTTACTGGAAATCACTGGTGTTTGGCACCCTAGGTGGGTGTCTCTTGATGGCAGCAACGACATAAACGTGCAGTGTGATTGGTCAAAATAGTCAGCCTCATTCTGGAAGACTGTCAGCAATGTTCTTTTCTGATGGTAACTTCCATAAACATGGGTACATATATTGTAATTAAGTTACAAATACATGTACAATGCGTACTTTTCTGTAGAATGCCATTTGGTGTCAAGAAGTAGAGTTTATACAAAACAAAAACAATCGAGCGTGGGAAACTTTAAAACAGCAAGCTATGGTTTGTAAAACCAGCATTTTAATTTTTTCACTCCTAGTTCCCTGTAAAGCAGGTTCAATAATCATTGGTTTTGATGAAAAAATGATGGTAAAAGGGTTGAAAAGCTCTGTGTAAGCACAGGTCTGTGAAAACTCTGTCAGTACATGGTACTGTGTCTGTGAGCACAAACAAATTGTTTGATGTACAGTGTCTACATACATTTATATCAAATACTACATCAACCAACATCAGCTACTCTGACCATTGAGTTATGTGTGAGAACATCTCTCTATACATATTCCTCCGTGCTCTGACCAATTTCTGACAGCACAAAAGAAGACACAAACCTTTGATAACTGTGAACTGAGTTTTCCTTCAAGTCAGGTCTCTAAGCTCTGTACCATAACTGTGACTCTAACCCTGATCACTCCCATGGCTACTAGGAAAAAGACTAATCCTGTGTGTTTGCTAAACTTCTCTTTTGAAATCTAAAATGCAGTAATTGTCACAGTAACAGACAGATATAATGCACCATGGTAAACAGATATAGCGCACCATGGTAAATGCGGAAACTGTTAACATATACATCATACAAACCATACTTTTCGATTTTTTACCAATAATCTACCCATACAGTCATGTTTTGAGAAACAGATTTTGAAACAAACTGTCCACTAAATTAAGACATGTATATCTCATTATCAAATGCGCACTACAATTGGCAGTAATATTAATTCATTCTGCATATGACAACGCAAGATTTATATACATTTATTTGTCGGCATGTCGAGAAACGCATGTGGGTTAGATTTGCTTGATACAGGGTGGCACATCAGATCCAAATGGCATTTGTTTCACAAAAACAACCTGAATTCTCCCAGAGTGAGGCCTGGCATTCAGGCATGCTACATTCATAAACTCTTTTTTGACATTGTCTAATGTTCTTTGACCTTCAATATCAGTAAAGGTTTTGTAGCCTGATTCTGAATTCACATAAATATACATGCAAACTAAGATTCATTATCTGGTCCCCTACCCCATTTCTAACGCTGGCTGTGCTGCTCATGAAACTAGGGTCAGGGCATGGGCCACCATTTTAGTCAGAATTTTGACTGCATATTAGTGAGCACAGTCACCTGACAATATCATGTGATCAGCACATTTGTATTGTGGCAAACTTAGAAATTAAATGATGAAGCATCGAACATTGAAGTTAATAGCACGGCTTCACTTCAAAGTTTCTCACACTTTACTTCTATTATGGCATTTAGTGGTGAAATGATAATGACAATTATCGTCTATGGTTTTTTCATTCAACGTCAACATAGGATGCTTGGTTCAGGAAACCATGGAGGTAGTAAAATTACTCAATGGGCAAATGAAATCTAGGTTGCTCCAAGTTGTAATTATATTCAATGCAATCACTGCGCTTGTACTATTGACCAATGACAGCCATGCTTACAAAAGCCCATACCTGACCTTATTTTCATGAGCAATGCAGCCAGGCTGTAGAAATGGGGTGCAAAGATCAGACTTTATCTCACATTGCTTGCCATTTTCGGATTCAGATTCAGGTAGATTTCACACTCCCACTAAGATAAACATTCAGTTCTATCCAGTATTTAACATTAACTTTTTCAAATTTATCTCATTCTTTATGATAATCTGTTTCCATGTTGATATGAATGAAGTAAAGGGCTCAAAATACCAAAATATAAGATTCCAATTGCCAATATATCATTTTCTGATGATCACAGCAATGATACAGTGTTAAACGATTCTATGCTGCATTGATAACCTCATGACAGTACAGTTGACCTTTTGACCCTATCAAGAGACGGTATGAAACTCTTTAAAATGTTAATGTTGAGAAGGCATTTTGATACCGCCTTTTTCCGGATGAACCATTACATTTTTGACGAGGTGGTCAACAATTCCTGCAAAAAAGTAATAGCGTGTCTGGAAAGTAAATAAGTGGACTCATGAAAAAAGTATGTTGAGTGTACCAACTATAAAAATGTATTAACAAATTTAAAAAAATTAAATTCTCATTATGACTGCCAACACAAGACATAAAAATACAACCTTGTGTTACCATGTCAGTGCTTGTACAATACATTTGTTCAAAGATCCAGTAACTGTAATTTTTGATTACATTTTTATTTTGTATGTTGATTGCAAGTCCTTATTCTACTCCCCATGTTAAAACACTGACTGTTTAAATAGCGCTGTTCACGGTTACAGGTTTGTTACTAAATATAGCTGTACGCGCGCGACATCGGACACACAGCTTGAAATGCGGACAAATTTTATCAATGTTGCGTACATGGCTGTTTTGGCAGCTTGTACTCTGAGTCGTGAATATGTTTTTTAGTATTCACTGTTACACTAGCAGTCGCCCACTGAGATGTATTTTCGCCGTTTTTGCATGCGTAATTTTCAAAAGCGTAATCTAAAAATGCGGACAAATAGTTATTTTTGCATATTAATGTGAGAACAGTGACGTGAAATGTGAACAGCCCTATTGTCAATCCAGCATCAAAACATGTCCAATGCACTGTCCTTATTGACATTTGAATTTAAGTCCAGACCAAAATTCACTTGACAGCAACAACAATGTACACATGTACAGGCTGAGTTTACAAGCTGAATACTGTGCATCTAGAAATGCTTTTAGTAGTAAGACAAGACACTGTAGATGACATAAAAAACAGCAATGATGAAAAAAACCCATCAAAAGTTACAGCTACTGGCCTTTAAGTCTACAGTAAAAAAATACCTCGGGTAGTCTTTTAGTAATTAAGGTCTTTATGCAACCATCATGTGTAAGGTATCTTTTCTTTTTGCAGTTGTATAATTTGGTGTAAGAAGCAAACAATTTTAAATATTTATTATCTGAGTTGATAAATACATTATTCTAATTACTTTGATGTAAATTTTGAAACATAGAAAGACACTTCTGAAAATGTTATTCATTTGTGTTGTTAGTAAGATATTTTATTATTTGATGATAGATTGTACTACCATTGGTAATTATTATGTCAAGTTGTACTGTGTAGATTCTGACTGGAAATCCCGGTAATCTGAGTAGTCTTTAGATCACAAGGTACATGTCTGAAGTACAATGCAATGACATTCATGAATGCAAATTATTATAAATTATGTATGTATTCAATGATAGTATCTCATTGAGGATGATTAGCATTATTAATCCTTTGAGCGCCAATGTCATTTTTTCTCCCCTTTACAAAATATACCCTAGTCAATTTTTCTCAAATTTTTGCCAAAGTTTTGATAGAAAACTGGAGCTAATGAAATATGATGTCCATTTGGTCCAAAAAATTTCATAAAAATTAATAAAAATTGGTGAAATGTGGCAGTAAAATTTTTGTTGGAAAAATTACAGAACTCAAAGGGTTAATATGACACATCACATCCTGTACATACATGTAAGTATGCTATTGCAAATATATGAACAGTTTGCTACAAGTCTCTTCATGAGCTTTGTATGGTGACGCATTGTTCTGTAAGATTGTTTCGTCCACCAAGTAGGCGTAGAGTGTATGAGCTAACACACATGAATTTCCACCACCTAGAACAAGTCATGATCATTCTATGTTGACAGTGCAAATGGATACATTTTGCAAAAATGAGTGCTCTAGCACTTCAGGCATTTGTTCCTCAAAACTGACAAAATCTACTGGTAGGATGTCACAGTTTTATGAAATACTGTAAATTTGGTGCATGATAGCTAACACAAATGTTCATTGAAATAGGATGTTGTATTGTGGTAAAAAATTACACAGTTACATGGTATTATTGACCTTGATGCATTCATTGTGTGATGATGTAGACCTGAACATTTTCACATGAATATACAACAATTATGCTCTTTCCTACATTTGTAAATGTTAAAACATGGTCAAAATGTTTACCACTATATATTTTGGGTTGTTGATATTAAATTTTCAGTGAAGTTTCTATATGACTATAGTTTGGTATAAATACTTATTCTTGCAATGCTATATGTTTCAATTTCACAGTGTACAATTGTGGTTTAGAGGGCCTGTAGATGTATCTTTTGATGGATTTTTTGTTTGTTTATGTTAATTGCAAGTTCTTGTTGAAAGAACAACTTGTCAACATATTAACTGTACATGTAAAATGCGCTCTTATTGTCTACATTTGAATTCTAGTCCTGACCAAAATTCACATGTCAACAATAACAATGCAGTCTACACACATTTGGACTGAGTTGACAGACTGAATACTGTGTATCTCCACATACTTAGGGGAGTAGAACAAGGAACCGCAGTTAACACTAAAAACAAAAATTAGTGAAAAGATTATCAAAACTTGCAGCTACTGGCCCTTTAAAATCGTCTGTATATTAAGTACATTGATTACCCTTTCAATAACTCCCATGATGCATCCTGATGGCATACTTTCTCTTTAAACTCCTGATTCTGTAGTATCAATGGCTCACAGGCTAGATGGGTTAGGTGGACACAACTCATATTCGTCAATAGGTTTTTTTATCATGTATGGAGCCAGTACTGTGTTACTGATGTAAAATTTTCATCAGTATGAGACGAATCAGACAAGGTTTTCTGAAATGCTACTCCTGACTGCAAATATGGAAAATCTGAGTTACATCCCTGTTGTACCATTTCAGGTGCCATCGACATCATCTGAGGATGATGCAGGTCAAAGTTTAAAAGGATCAGATGTGTGTCATCATCTGAGGAATGAAGTCTTTGTTTGTGTAATTTTATCAATAAGTCATTGTTGAATGGTACAAACTTTTCAGAATTGTTGAAAAATAGTTCATTGAAAAAATCAGCACAAGTAAAGCAGCTAGTATATCCACAAAGGATTGTTGCATTGAACTCAGGGAGTATGCCTGACTTGCCCATTACATACCCTATTGGGGCTAGTACACCTTGTGTCCCTTATTCTGCAAAGTATTTTAAAAACAAGGGTGTTTTTGACATTGTTATTTGAGTTTTTACATTTGAATTTTGTACCTTCAAATTTTGTAGATTCATGTGTCAATTTTACTTCTTCAACACATGACAAAGCCACTATCTTTTAACAAAATTTCTTTTTACAATTTACCTGTTCATTTTGTTATGGAGACTGCATTTTGACAGTGTAGCACCTAAATCATTCATTCTTTCCCTCTCTGCCATAGAAACAAAAACTGGTGGTAAATATGGCGTTCTTGTTTAACTCTTGTAGTTCCTGATCTCTTGTTCATCGACATCTCCATGCAGTCATGTGATAGACACGCCCTTTCATCTTCATATGCACTGTATGTCATTGTTTGAAGGGACAAAGTCGGCCATTTTTCATGAATTTTTGTTTTGATGCAAGATACTGCTTATATTGTTTGACATGTTGAACGATAATGAATGGGTGACCATGCATATATTCGACCCTGGTTTTAGACAAATTAAATGAAACCATCATGAAAATGAATTAATGATCATGACATTCATTTTCGCGATGATTTCATGTATCGTGTCTAAAACCGGGGTCGAATATATGCATGATCACCCATTCATTCAGTATCTTTCAACATGTCAAACAATATAAGTAGTATCTCGTATCAAACAAAATTCATGAAAAATGGCCGACTTTGTCCCTTTAATCGGAACATTCTGAAATGTTGATCAACAAATCAATACTCCAACCTTGCTTTTTAATAACATAAAATATATGTCTTATGACACAAGAAAGTAATCCTTTAGATAGGAAAAGACATTGCATTTTGTGTTGTTGTTTTATTTAAGGTAGTAATTATCATTAGGGGACGACTGTATTAACTTGCATGGTACCTGAAACCCGAGTCCTTGCCTGAGCAACTCTGGTGACAAACAGAAGACTTTTAATCCCCAAGGTGTGAATGTTCCATTGTTATGTTTATCTAATCCAGCTGGTGCTATTGTAGTGCCATTGTAGGAAAGGCAGGTCTGTGAAATTGATCCTCTAGGGAAGTAGGGTATTCCTAAGTAAATGAAGCCTTCCCGTAATGTTTTGATTGTCCAACTGCACAGTAGTGTGCGTAATGTACTTGACATACTTATGCATCTTAAAATATGAATTAACTTTGAACTTTTAATAGGAATATTAAGAGACAATTCTATGCTATTGGTAGATTTGGTAAGGAAGAAGTCACAATGCACTTGTAGCAAATTAGTGATGTGCCAGTGACTAAAGAAACTTATCTATGATGCAATAGAATTTTACATCTTATATGTATTGCCTATTTGTGTCAGGGCAGTCAATGCAAAAGACTTTGTGAGTTAGGAGACATACTGAAGAGCATACTAATCAACAGTTCAATAGATTATGATATTTCTTAGAAGATACGAAGTGTGCATATTAATTTTTGTTTAAGATGGGAAAATGTTGTGATTGATAATAAGTAAAACCACTACATGACCTATGTAATTAAGGAAGATTTTAATAGTATTAATTACCGAGTGCTGTCCAAATTGACAAAGTCTGACTGCTGTGTGTATATACAAACTAGTTTTATACAATACAACAAATTTAAAAAGGACCTTTATAATTTGTGTGATTATTAACTAATGTCTTGCCATTCAAAATATTAAATTGTTAGTGTTGTGTGTTTTAACTCTTGTGAATAAGGAGAGCAATAAATTGACATTTGTACGGTGATATGTCACATGCATTGGAAAGTTTTCATCACTTCTTTCAGAATTATATAACGGAATAGCCATCGCTAGAGGGCGCTCTCCAAGAAGAGCATAAGGGGCAGTGGAGAGAAGGCAGAAAATACCAGAGCCGGGTACGGTGCCCAATTTTCACCTCTCACAATGTCAGATGAAGCGTACCTTGAAATAAAAAGAAGAATGCTGAACAATCTTCTCTTTTTGTAATTAACAGCAAGATCTGACATACTTTTAATAGGTAGACAAAATTATTAATTTAGGAAAGAAAGCTTGAAAAGAAAGACCATGAATGAGAGATTAAAAAGACTAGCATCTTTGATCAATAGTTATTGCTGCTGCCAGTCTTCCTTACACCTGCTACACATCAGAATACTACAGGGAAAAACATCAGAATTCAGTGGAAATTCACCTAGCCTTTTGATGATATCTTGCCGTGATATTTTGTATAAAGAACTGTATTTTCTATCAATATATCTCCTCTCCCTTCAAAAACACATTTGATTTTTATTTTATAGATACGTTTGAGAAATGCAGTCAGATTGAGATAAATCCATTCTTCATTTTGAATAGACAAAAATAGTCATCACTAGAGGATGCTTTCCATGAGAGAAAAGTGAGAGCTAGGGGAAGAAATATCTGTGCATCCAATCTTTACTGAATCCTTAGATTTTAGGTGCTGGTAGTAATGCACATTGAAATTGAAAGATGTAAACGTTAACTTGTAATCAAATTTTCCTCAAGGAAACAATTTCTCTTACCAAATTAAGAATAAATATCAGGGGTCACCATGCAAAGTTTTGTATTAGAGAAACAAATTACTTAACATTTACCAATATTTTTAAGTTAAAATAGCTGCACCCCTGTGTTAACTCTATGAAGTGAGCCCCCATAAGTGATAGAGTCAAACAGTATTGCAAAAAATTCAGTCTGAACATTTATCCCCGAGGTCCATAAGATCAGAGTTTAAATACACAAAGATGGACAAAAACTGAAGAAACAACCACTTTCAGTAATGACAACAAGACCTGACATATTTTAGTCAGATTGAGGGATTTCAGCTTTAATGCTAAAAGCAAAAGAAAGACAATGAACAATATTGAATACATCCAAAATAACACACTGTACAGAATGACAAGACTTACAATGTTTGACTCAAGAGCTAGGCCACTGAATCAACTTAACTTTCATCAGCTGTGTTACCATACGGTCCCCCTCAACAGTGGTTACAAACAAGGAAAGATTGTATGGGGTGAGATTAGTGCCAAAACAATTGTGTTATCATTATTTTATTATCTTTACATTATTACATTTTGTCATTTTCTTTGCATTTTTATGTTATTATATTAACATCTTTATTTCGTTTTCTCATTGTGTTTGCATTCTTATTTTGTTATCTTTACATTTTTATTATATTATGTTTGCATTTTTATTTCATTCTTTCATTTTGTTTGCATTTTTATTATATTATGTTTACATTTTTATTTCATTCTTTCATTTTGTTTTCATTTTTATTATATTATGTTTAAATTTTTATTTCATTCTTTTATTTTGTTTGCATTTATTATATTATGTTTACATTTTATTTCATTCTTTCATTTTGTTTGCATTTTTATTATATTATGTTTGCATTTTTATTATATTATGTTTGCAGTTTTATTTCGTTCTTTCATTTTGTTTGCATTTTTATTATATTATGTTTGCATTTTTATTTCGTTCTTTTATTTTGTTTGCATTTTTATTATATTATGTTTACATTTTTATTTCATTCTTTCATTTTGTTTGCATTATATTTATATTATGTTTTCATCTTTATGTCATTTTTCTTATTTTGTTTGCATTTTTATTATGATATATTTACATTTCATTTCTAGACATAATGAAATAAATATGTAAACAAAATGAAAGAACAACATAAAAATGCTAACATAATGAAATAAAAATGCAAACAAAATTAAAAATGAAAAAAATGTAACATAATGAAATAAAAATGTAAACAAAATGAGAAAATGTAATAAAAATGCGAACAAAATGAAAGAATGACATAAAAATGCTAACATAATAAAATAAAAATGCAAACAAAATTAAAAATGACAAAAAATGCAAACACAGTACAACAAAAATGCAAACTAAATGAAAAAACGAAATAAAAATGTTAACATAATGAAAAAAGAATGTCATTTTTTAAACATTATTTTTCTTTTACCCATTTTGCTTGAATTTCTACTTAATAATGTTTGCATTTCTATTTCGTGCGCACATTTTGCTTTCATTTTTTTTTATATTGTGTTGGCATTTTTATTTCGTTCACGCATTTTTAAAGCTTTTTATAGCGTTTTCTCAGTGTTAAAATTTTTATTTGATTGTGTTCACATGTTTATCTATCTCATTATCATAATTTATGTATCTCCCTAGCCTAGCGCCGAAAGTTCACTTTCCTGTTTGTGTGAAATACTGTTATATGCGTTCGCTATCATTTCAGTTTGTAAGGCAGATTGTGAAATTTGCAGTACTATATGTACTTAAAAGCAAGTCCCTTGATCTCATTTCACGTTTTTGTCATCCGAAGTTTAACCATGGACGTATCACAGCATGAAAATGTACTAAGTTAAAGGGCAAAACACTAGTCGCCGTCATAGCCGCCAGCTGTTCGTGCGCTGGTACTGGGAGACACGCTACTCTCAACAGTACCACGACATCTGTGGCGTTAGTAAGGCCAGCAGCAGATTGCTTTAGACAAGTCAGTCCTTTCGGTAGAAGGAAAGACGCTAGTAGCAGCAATAATAGTAACCAACAGGCCGTGCTTCGGCTTTTTCTGATATGTTTGCTGTGTACATGTGGCGCAGGGCTGAAGAAAACGCGGACATTTTGTTGTGAAGAGAAAGGGTCGCACGGGCGGCGATTTTTCTCTTATCACATGGAGATGGATACGATGCTATCTACGCTAAGGAAATGGTCGACGGTGTGTATTTTCGACTGAAAAACGACAGTTCATAGACAGTAGTCTGCCGTCCCCATGTCTGTGGTCACATTGGGCGAGATCATCATGGTAACGTGCAAGATATGGCGGCGCGGCGGTAGCCCTGCGTACGATGCTGTGTGTTCCGCTACAGCTAATCGTGAGCGGGGCGATTAGCTGTAGCGGAACACACAGCATCGTACGCAGGGCTAGCGCGGCGGGTATGAAGGAAAGCTTCGTTCAGCTTTTATTAACCGTTGTTTTTCAGTTTTAAGTATACATGTACAGTTGTACACTGTTGACAATGTCGTTAGCATAGATGGCATCGCTGATGACCAGGCAGCTAGACTATGGTGACATTTCCATGAGGTAAAGGGAAGACTCTGCGATCGTTTCTGGGCACAGTCGATCTGTGCAAAATTTCCGCGTTTTCTACGGATGGAATTGTAGTCCTACTGGCCACCGCTACAACACAACCAACGCCGTGACGACATAAAACTGGCGCACGGTCCGTGGGCTGCAATTATTGCAACTACATCTAATCTAAACCAACAACAATAATGCGGCTGTTGAGGACACAAGTAACCAGGGACGAACTGAGTAGGTATTTTCGCTCAGAGTCGTACTCATCATCAAGTGCGAGACAAACTGTCATCACATCATGCCTACGGAGTCGTCCAACTTGACATAACATTCTTATACGGCTCCTAAAAGTTCTACTCACGAGAGCAATGCCTCGGTGAGAAAATGGCTTTTAGGATGTTGAGTTTTTGAACATTGCATATCCCACAATCGAAAGAGCAGGAGGTCATAGACCTTAAGGTCTATGAGGAGGTGTAGAAATTTGCCGAACATTTCGAGGTTCTAGAACACAACACTACCTTAGTCTCGAAGCTGGTTCAATTTAGGGAGCCTTCAGTAATAACAGGGGGCGGGGGAAGCGGGCGAGGGTCACTTTTTAGAAAACAGTTCAAGGGGGAGGGTCACTTTTTATAAACCTATCTTGGGGGGAGGGTCACTTTTGACAGAAGCTGATTTTATGGCCAAAACTTTGATTGTCTGTTCGATATTAAATCCTGAATAGGAAATCACCAACAAAATACGTACACATTATCCACAAGTTTCACAAGCAAAGAAGATGCGGTGGTATCCTACATTAAACAACTTGAACAGTTACAACTGATGAAAGACAAGCGACAAAAACATATGCAACAGGTGGAAAAGTGTATATCAATTATCAAATGTACATAAATACAAAGATTTGCCTGTTTTATATTGGAAAAAATTGTGCATAGTTCTCTCATAGACTACCCATATACAGTAAATCAACTTTTCAGTGAAATTCCAAATCAAATTTCTTGCACAACCATGGACCCATAACCACTCTAGTTTAATCACAAACATTAATATAAATAATCAAGCGCACATACATGCACAGATGTACCTAGTTTTGTATTGGAAAAAAAATTAATCATAGTTTCATCATAGACCGCCATGCAAAGTGAATCAACATTTTGGTGAAATTCTAAAATCAAATTTTTACACAACCATAGACTTGTAACCACTCTAGTCTTATCAAGATCATTAATATCAGTAATCAAGAGTACAAAAATGCAAAGATTTACCTGTTTTTGTATTGGAAAATACTATTCATAGTTTCATCATAGACACCATGGATAGTGAACCAACTTTTTAGATGAAATTCAGAAATCAATTTCTTGTACGCGAATGCACATTTTACTTCCCAATTCAAGCACAGTACATTTAAATACTTTATCAAACATAAATAATATACAGATATAGCATGTTTTGTGGGGGGGAAATTGTCAATAGTTTGCCTGATAGACTCCATGTATTATGATTTGATATTTTTTAGTGAAGCACTAAATCAGCAAAAATCTTGCCTTCTTATAGTTGCACAAAAAATTGTGACCCTCCCGCAAATGTATGAAATAAAATATCTCTTCAAAAATTCTTGCGTGATAAATTGCGACTGTCCCTCCAAAACCACAAGCCCTCCCCTCTGTAATTTGTCCCTAACATAACAATTGAACCAACTGTTATGTAAATTAGCTGATACTGTTTCAGTTATTCCGGGGGAGATTACCGCAGCAGTTGGGGGAGGGTCAAGTTTTAGAATGTCGGACAAGGGGGAGGGTCACATTTTAGACAGGAGGATAGGGGAGGGTCACATTTTATGGTACAGGTGTGTGCGAAATTCCCCCAGACCACCCCCCTGTAATTACTGAAGGCTCCCTTAGCTGACACTAAGGAAAAGGCAATTCCAGTTGGAGTACAATAAGTTCATTTTGACAAGCACCTAAGCTATCATACATATATTCCAACTAACAAACTTAGGATGCTGATTGAAGGAAATCAGCAATTTCTAGTACTAGTTCATAAGCCGATGTCAAACTATTGGAACCAGCCATTTTGTTAAAAGGATTGTGGGATAGTTCTATGAATTAAAAATGTTAACATAATGAAATAAATAAAACTGCAAACATAATATAATAAAAATGCAAACAAAATGAAAGAATGAAATAAAAATGCAAACATAACATAAAAAAAATGCAAACAAAATGAAAGAATGAAATAAAAATGCAAACATAATACAATTAAAATGCAAACAAAATGAAAGAATGAAATAAAAATGCAAACATAATATAATAAAAATGCAAACAAAATGAAAGAATGAAATAAAAATGCAAACATAATATAATAAAGATGCAAACAAAATGAAAGAATGAAATAAAAATGCAAACATAATATAATAAAAATGCAAACATAATGAAAGAATGAAATAAAAATGTAAACATAATATAATAAAAATGCAAACAAAATGAAAGAATGAAATAAAAATGCAAACATAATATAATAAAAATGCAAACATAATAAAAATGCAAACAAAATGAAAGAATGAAATAAAAATGCAAACATAATATAATAAAAATGCAAACAAAATGAAAGAATGAAATAAAAATGCAAACATAATATAATAAAAATGCAAACATAATATAATAAAAATGCAAACAAAATGAAAGAATGAAATAAAAATGCAAACATAATATAATAAAAATGCAAACATAATATAATAAAAATGCAAACAAAATGAAAGAATGAAATAAAAATGCAAACATAATATAATAAAAATGCAAACAAAATGAAAGAATGAAATAAAAATTCAAACATAATATAATAAAAATGCAAACAAAATGAAAGAATGAAATAAAAATGCAAACATAATATAATAAAAATGCAAACAAAATGAAAGAATGAAATAAAAATGCAAACATAATATAATAAAAATGCAAACATAATATAATAAAAATGCAAACAAAATGAAAGAATGAAATAAAAATGCAAACATAATATAATAAAAATGCAAACATAATATAATAAAAATGCAAATATAATATAATTAAAATGCAAACAAAATGAAAGAATGAAATAAAAATGCAAACATAATATAATAAAAATGCAAACAAAATGAAAGAATGAAATAAAAATGCAAACATAATATAATAAAAATGCAAACAAAATGAAAGAATGAAATAAAAATGCAAACATAATATAATAAAAATGCAAACAAAATGAAAGAATGAAATAAAAATGTAAACATAATGAAATAACAATGCAAACATATTAAACTTGAAATGCAAGCAATGAGAAAACGAAATAATGTAAACCTAGTAAAATAATGATAACACAATTGTTTTGGCACTAATCTCACCCCATAAGATTGCAGACAGGGTCATTGAGTGATCTGAGTACGATGATTAAAGGAACAGGTTTGCCATCACAGATTTCAAAGCAGAACAAAGAGATTGAGGGACTTTAATGAGGTACCAGTGGAGAGAGAAAGAGCGCCCTCTACCAGTGCAGGCTAGGCAGTTGATCAGATCATATAATAGGCTATGGAACTTTTCAATATATCGTCATTGGTTTATCCACAGAATGCCTGTCCTGCTTTGCCTATTGCTCATACTGCATTGTCTAAAGGATGTCGTCATGGTTTTCTTTACTAGTTTTCATAGCTGTTTTTGCCTGCTGAATGCCCTGACTACATGTACTTTGTCTACAGAATGTCCGCGTTGCTTTGCCTACAGCTTGTCCTTGCTTGTTCGGTAGCAGGACCCCATATTGTTTGTCTTCAGGATGCCAAATGGAAATAATTGGATCTCTGCCAGACCTTGCACAGAAGCTATCACTTTGCTGATCACAGGGTACTTAGGTAATCTGGTTGTTGTTGATGTTATTTGAAAATTGAAGTGCATTACCTTGTTTTTATTGTTGTTTCAATCACGTTAATGTCATTAAAAATACACGCTGAAGAACACTGAAGTAATCTGGCTTCCACAAAAATAAAAAACCATTGAGTACACAGTAAAGCGCAGAATACTGAACACCCTCTAAATGTACACCATACACTGGAAAGCGCTCAGGGACTTAACCCTTGTGTATATATATACTGGTATGATGAAGAGTAATGTCTGGCACTGTACTGGGAACCTCCACGGCACATTATTGGTATAAAAGTCCCGAGTTCTCCTGATCATAATTACAGCCGAGGGTCTCTTTGGAAACAGTTGGAAAATAAGTTCACCATCCAATACAATCATTCATAATAATCAGAAAAAGGCCACTTGTTGCAGTTTTAGTGACAGTCACATTTTACCATAGGCTAGAGTGAATTCATTCAGTTTTGCATCTACTCAAAATTTTGAAGGATAAGCCGGTAAATACATCGAAAAATTTACACAAGCAAGTTTTATATTTACTTGATTTGTTTCCATGTAATATGAGTGTCAATTCAAGAACCAAAGCAGAAACTTATTTTTTCCCTGATTGTTCACCTGTACAATGTAAACTACAATACAACATCCTGCAAGTATGCTGGCATTTTAAGTACATTTTACAAAATTTGTAAACACAGATTTATCGGACGTAAACTTCCATTCAAATGCACTGTTTTAAATAAAACCATCCAATCCCCAAAGTGTGGAAGGATGCAAAACAAAGAATTTACGTACTTTGGCCTGATTGCAGTTCAGATCTTGTGTCAATTTTATGACTAGTAGTGACCAAATTTTACAAGACTTAGAATTTACTAAGATCACCATCAATCTTTTTTTTTCAAATTTGCGAGAATCCCAAAAGACATGATTGAAAAACAATAGTATGTATGATATGAGTGAACATTTCATTATTGGTGGAATTTGGTCGATCAGCCACCTGTAATCTATTAAACCATTCTTCAACTCTCTTTACAATCTCAAAACTATGGATGGCGCCTACATCTCTCAGATCCCATTCTGGAAAAAAGGGCTCCATTTTGGCATACTTCTAATTGCCTATTTTAATGAACACATCAAATGTTAGACATCAACAAAACATGAACTACATAGACGATTATCAGCAAGACAAAAAGAAGAAATAGATAAAATAAATAAAAATCAATCAAAAGATCTCCCATAAATGATAAAGCATATACGGTAAATGGGTCTTATCATGATTTCATCTTTTCATAATGATACTAAGTAGTGTGAAACTGTCAAACGACGACGTACAACACTGTTACAATCATAATAATTATTTTCCCTGAACCCTGCACAAGGAACAGTTACCAAAGAGTTCATTGATTTCATGCTCTGGGTAAATATGGACATCTTTAAAACACATCAAGCACTGGAAATAATACAATTGAGTACATCACAAAGCACTGACATAAAACAATTTACATTCTTGTTTGCTTGAAATAGTCATATCATATAATTACTGTTTCATGTACTTTTAACCTCCACCACAAAATGTTGATTTCCATGTACTGATTTGTGATAGTATATTTCTTCTCAATTTTGAGGTTAACCTTTTACTAAAACATCTTGCAACCTCTTGTGAGCAGTCTGCATGCAAAAGCTGTCTTTCCCTTCTACGTCCACAAATTTGGAAATTATCATAGCATAATCTGGGGACACATCAATCCTGGGTATACTTACAACAAAACTAGGGCATGTAAGTCACAGAAACATATACATACTACATGTACCTAAGTTGGCATCAGAACCACAAGGCCACTGCCATGATAGATAAATCAATGAGTACACCATGGCATAGCATTGCTTGTGTCTTTGAGCTTAACACTACTATAACAGCACTGTTTCTCTAAGACACTGTTCTTATTTTGAATGATAGTGCAATCTGACAAGCCAGAGGCTATACAAATATTTCAAAATCGTTTCAGAAACCATTTGCTCTGAGGTAACACTTACATGTATCATGCACAAAAAGAGTTGCCATCTTCAGTAATTACATTGTTCTGTTGACTGTATTTCTGATGTTGAGTCAAATAGTTTCAATGCGTCCACTGACTCATAAATTGTTGACATTGTTGAAAGTAAGAGTGGACTTGGCTACATCTTTGTCACAAAAGTGATAAGAAATGAAATAAATGCCCAAAGAAAGTAGAAGCACAGAGTGAAAGAACTAGAGAGATGTGATTTCCTATCATGATTGCAAAATAACATTTCAATGTTAATAGTGGACTTGCTTCAACAAGCAGTACAGCAAAAGCAAGTGGTTGGAACTAAAAGTTTACTGTGTACGAAGGCATCTTAAAAGGATAACAACTTTTAACAATATGTTCATAATTTTTATTTTAGAAAATGAACATTTTTCTTATTTCTCTCCTTCAAATACGTTGAAATTAAATGCCATACCAAGTATAAGCTTTGTCTTTGCTTTGCATTGTGGCCGCTTATTACAATATTTTTGGTGACAAATAAATTATGGTCAGGAATAAAATGGACACAAATAACATTAAAAAGTTAAAAACGTACAGGCTGTGATTACAAGTTAAACACATGCATTTCCACATGATTTGGGAAGTAAATGTACCATCAGAAACTTCACTTTACAGCAAGAACAAAAATACTAAAACACACCTTTACATAAAAGTTATCGCTATCGAAGCTGGCATTGTGAGAGGTGAGTCCACTTAGAGCTGTCTCAATGTCTGACCAAGTAAGCATTTCTCTCCAGGTAATCAATCTTAGTTTCTTTAATGGACAGAAATAGTTAGTCTCCCTCAATCATCGTCATCTCCACTGCTCTCAACATCTCCGTCATACCTAGACTGCATGACTGTATCTTCACAACTTGGTATATTATGTCTACCATCCCTGAATTCTGACTCAGTGGCCATATATTCCTCCCTGCTGACCATGTTGTCAGCTCGTCTGTTCTGTCTCCGAGCTCCTCTACGCAATCTAAGTCCCTGTGGAAAGAGGCTCTGGATACCTTCCCTAAGTGCTTGTGAACTCATGTTTGCCAGAGAATTTGGAGATCTGACATGGTGGTGTCGGCTGCTCCTTCCAGACGACATACTGGTTTGATCGCCGCCACCTGAATTTCCGGTGGAAGAAACCACTACCTCATAGGTTGTTTCAGCTTCATCGTCAGTGTCCACGCCATCGTTTTGATCTGAGAGGGTCATTGCACTGAAATGAGCTGTGGTGGTATGGACATCCTGATCACCCCCAGGAGATGCAGTCACTTTACTGACCACAGAGTCTGTACTTTGCATCTCATTACCATCCCCTTGCCTTTCATCCTGTCTTCTAGAACTGGACAAATACTTGATCCCAGCAATACCTTTAGTGGGTACAGAAGACAAGTCCCGCTTGATCCTTCTACGTCTTGTTGGATCATTTCGTCTGATCTGAATCATATTTTCATAGTCTATAACATACAGAAAGCCTGCAATCAGCAGTTCAACACATCGGTTTTTTTGTTTGTAAGCCTCTTCTAGCTCTACTGTGGTACGTTCATCATACTTCCACCAACCATTTCTGCCTTCATAGAACCATGAATACTTGTCCTTAGCATCTGTTGAGGAAGGCTGTACTCTGCCAATGGGCTCCACAAGGGTAGGACAGTTCAGAAACTCCATAGGAATCTCATTACGACACAAGGCACATCTTTTGCTTTGGTTGGCCACTCCCTTCACGCAGAGGAAGCAGAAAATGTGACCACAAGGTAATTGCACTGGTTGGACACAGGTCTGTAAGCAAACTGCGCATTCAGGTATATCAATGACTGGTGTTTTATGATCACTGTCTTCTTGACTGTCTGTCTTCAGATCTAGGGAAAAAAAATCCGAGAAGTGATGAGTAGGGACTTTGCTGAAACTTGGGCAGTACTGAATATGATGGCTGTGAAAAGTACATCATCTACAACACCAGGTATCTACAGTGATTACCGTCACCTTATGTAAAATTCTGGTTTCTATCAATTAGTCCAAGTAGACCTTATAAATACAGGATTTGGATACACTCAGTACACAGAATTGCATTTCAAGACTATTGAGTACAGTACAGCAATACAAAACTGAACAGAACAGACATATAAAAATAATCAATATTGGACAACAAAATATCCGGCTAATTAAGTTCTAAAGCAATGCTAATTATGACGATTCACAACGCTTATATTCACACTTTTGGCTCAGGCTAGGGAATAACAGCTAGATTTCTACAATCTACATCACAATATCACAAAATCGTCATGATCGTGGCTGAAAAAGTCTTCTGCCCTCCCCTGAACTTGAAGACAATGTGCACGTACTGACGATTTTATCGCACTTGCAAGATCTGCACAATGTGTACACGATGTCCACAGTACAGTGTATATAGGAAACTCAAAACCATGTCGATTTCACTTCTAATCAGATCTCAAAATAATATTACTTCCTGGATTGTGACATTAGAGCACTGTTAACGTTGTGTTGGTTTAGACATGGCTTACCAGATTTTTTCACACCTTTGGTTTTCCTCTCCGTTTTCGATTGGTCTCCCTTAGATGAGTCTGGAATCGAATCAGTTGACTCGCTTTCAGCCATAGTGTCTCAGAGTTATTGTATTGACATCTAAACTAAAACAACTTCAGTTGTACGACTTGGTTTTGGAAAGCAGAACATCCGTCCCTGTGTCATCAAGGACGCACAACATCGCCAAAAAAGAGATATCCAATGACCTAGAAAAAAGTAATTCCTTACTATAATTTCCTTATATGCGTGATTTTCATATATACGATATTGCATTTTCGTTAATATTGTAGATTTACTCATCTGTACATTTTGATATGACTGTAAATTAATTCCTCCACATGCCAGATTTCTTGGACGACCTTGACAACCGTATCGCAGGTCATAGCAATTTAACTAATGCGCGAGGACCTAGCTTTTGGGTTAGTGAACTTTCCGACTTGAAGGTGAACTCTGTGGGACTCCGCTCTCTGTGTTGAAAAGTTCAAAGTGGAGGATTAAAATGAGAGTAAATCTATTTTATCGAGTAAAAGATATATACTTTCAAAGTTAAATACTATTCAAACGCTTTTAGACGCCCATGAAAAGGTCGCTATTCTAATATGAAAATAGCGTGACTGCAGGCAACGTCCCTGTTCAAAAGTGAGTTACACCGATTCCTTTTCCGCCACATCATAATGCATTGTGGGTAATTGACAAAAAACATGGCGGAATTCGATCTGACATCGAAGATAGGAAATTATTTAGACCGGCATTTAGTGTTTCCTCTTCTGGAATTCTTGTCGGTGAAAGAGGTGGGTGCAACAGTGTAATACCGTATCAGTTATATCCTGCTACGAGTGCAAAAATATACCCGTTTCTTTATGTTTTCTGGTATATGGTTCCGAAACCTGGAACCACATGTGTGATACTATGTCACATAGTATGTGTGTAGAAACATGAGTTCAACAATATGGCTATGCTATGGTGACATGTATGATCCGTCTTTTCCGCACCAAAAGGAGAATATGTACTTCATGTCAACTGTCTTATTGACCGCTGCCAACCGTCTCTTATTTGCAGATTTACGATGAGAAAGAAATGCTCCAAGGGAAGCTTGACCTCCTCAGTAAGACGAACATGGTAAGAATATAGACAGTGAGGGCGCTGTGATCGTGGACGCATCAACTTTGTTGTCCAGCTCTGTATGGTTTCATAATGTAAACGTTTTCCCCAATTCACTTAAGTTAGGGGTGGGGGTGTCGCATATCTTGATTTCTCTGGTCACCTGCAGATCAGAGAGCGAATATTATAAACTGACGCTTGTCTTTAAAACAACTCCATCCTGACAACGTCAACAATAGCTTGCCAGCAGAAGCATTTAATTCAAACAGCTTACAAGTTACAACACACTTTCCATTGCGATATACTAGACATATTTTTGTATGTTAGCAAACCAGCAAACATTTTGATAGTGAGGGGAATATTGCTATTTCATGAGTCATTAATCATTACATGAATCCCAAACTGCACACGCATCCATTACATTGTCAGAATTATGTTATGTTGTGTCGCAAAAATTATGCAATTCAACATCTGGTGTTTGAATATATTGTTCTGAGTAGATTTGAGTTAAAACTTTTTGCTTCAATAATTCAGTAATGAGTATATTGCAAACCATTGTAAGTTTGTTGTGTCCTTGTTCACCACATGATCCAAAATGATTGACACAACAAACCTGTTATGGGCAAGGCCAGAATGTGACGTACATTTCCTGATGTTTCAGGTTGATTTTGCCATGGATGTATACAAAAACTTGCATCCTGAGGAAGAGGTTCCAGACTGTAAGTAACTTATCAATGCCTTCAACTCAAATCTCATCACTGCCATGTATTTTTCAAATTTCAATACAGAGTTTATGAAAATAGTGCACCAATTAAGTAACTTCAGAAAAGTGTGGTCAAAATTTTCCAACAAATATTTTTGGATATATTAAGTAATATGCATCTCGAAAGTGAAAGACTTAAACTTTTGCTCAAACTTTCCTCAGTGAAACTTTCAACCATTCTCTTACCAAAGCAAGAATAAAAATCAGGGGTCACCATGCAAACTTTGGTACTAGAGAGACAAATAACTTGCGATTTCTCGATATTTGAAATTCAAAATGGCCGCCATCCCTGTGTTAACTCTATGGGAAAAAATAAAATTTTCGATTTTCGATAACTAAGACCATGAAAACTTTTCTTTTACCGAGAGCTTCAAGATGAGCCCCCACAAGTGGTAGGTCAGAAGAAAATTGAAAAAATTTGAAGCCCCGAATTTCTGTCCCCGAGGTGCATTCTACCTTAAACCTTCATGTCATTGCAAATCAGTTTTATCTTTGTGTTGCAGCTCTGAAAAACAAGCGTGCAGAAGTAGTAGCAGATTTAAAGAGATTACAATCTGAGACAGAACCAATTGTAAAGATCTTTGAAGACCCAGAAGTCAGTAATCAGATACAGAGTACAAGGGACGGCAGACAGTTTTATGACTATTTATCCAAACATCATGGGGTAAGAAAATTTTTTTCTAATCTTGCAAATGATTTTTAACAGATCACATCTTTAGTCAGCCTTTGCTCGTGTCATCACCACCAGCTCAAGTTAAAACTAGTGAAGCATAACATGTCTCGTATGGTGCATTTGAACGAAATTTTGAACATGAAGGCCCCTGAAAACATCGATACTGGGCAGTGTAAACAAGATTTTTACGGACTAAAACTGTTATAACAGACCAAGCAAAGTGGGTGAAAATTCATACAGTAAGTTTTGGCTCAGTGCTGTTTTTCATTGACTTTGCAGATTTGGAAGTGATACTGTATGGCAGGAAAAGAGTAAAGCTCAATAACGTCATCATATTAAAACAAGCTTGTTATTGGAGTTGGTCCAGAAACTCAAACAGGAGCATGTACATTTCACAAAAGACAGCATGTCTCTTTATCCAACAGCGTTCATGTCATAAATTAAAGTTTTGATATGAACAGAGAGCTGCATTAGTTACCTGTCACCATTTGAAACAGGTAAAACTGTTCATTGAATCAATCTTAACCATCAGACACATGTTGTTCATTATTACAGTTCATCCCAGAAATGCTCGACACACTCTACAGATATGCCAAGTTTCAATACGAATGTGGTAACTATTCTGGGGCGGCTGAGTATCTCTACTTCCACAGAGTCTTGGTAAGTTCATACAAGAACAGCTTACACCTGCGGAAGGCTAAGTCTAGAGAAAAAAATGCATTATTCGTAAGATTTTTGGGGCTAAGATACACAGGCAGTGAGTAAAATTTTCTTATGAAACCGCAAAATCTCCCACTGGTTACATTTTCACTGATGACTTGGTGTCTAGATTTTAAAAATTGTCTACAATAATAGAGGCATTATGTGTACATGCAGTGTTGAAAGAACAAATTCTGAATATTTCCACATACTCCCAGAAGAAAACAAAATATTTGAATATGTATAAAAAGTGCCCAATAAGCACTGAAATAATTGGAACAGGAGCAGACAACAGAACCCTAGTTTGGTTGTTTGTATCTGTTTTGTTATAATTAACCATAAGATGTACGTATCCCCATCAGACAGATGTGACTTTGTAGTATACCATAGACTTTGCTGTGTCTAAACAGGATAAAATTGTCTTCTTTACTAGGTACTCCCAAATGATAAGAATGCATTGAGTTCACTCTGGGGTAAACTGGCCTCTGAGATTCTCATGCAGAATTGGGACGCTGCACTTGAAGACTTGAACAGACTCAAAGAAGTCATTGATTCCAATGTAAGTAAAGAAACACAATATTTTCCTGAGATGATTGTATGAGCAAATACAACACTTCTGTCTCTTGTACAATTCATTTTGTTCCAGTTATTGCTGAAAGACAGTGCATCCATAAATGGATTTTAATGAACGGTAAAAGTAGATAGCTAAAAAGAGTAACACATCGTTAAACATAGAAGAAATGTTCAGGTACACAGAATAAGACAAAATGTAATCAAAATGCACAGATTGACTGGATTTGTTATATGGGAATGGAATTAGAGTGGATTTGTGAGATTAAAATGGATTTGTAAAATTGGAATTGTTTTATGAGATTGGGAAGAATTTGGTAAGAGATTTGAATTGATTGTTAATATATTTGAATGGATGCAGGGAGATTTGTAAAATTAAGATGGATATGTGAGATTGAAATGGACTTATCGTAGTAAGATGAGTGAAGTCTAGGAATGAAAATAAAATGAGTAAGAAAACAAGGACAACAATATTACAACGCCCAATATCAGTTCAAAGTATTGGCAAAGCAAATGTCATATACATTAGTACATCAATTAGTTGTATTTATTCTCAAGATGTGCAAGATCATGATGTGCACAGCATTGTAAGCTTGCACATGATGTGCCTGGCTATGTGACTGTACATTAGTGTAGTTGATTAGAATATCCTTCACCTAAAAAAATATTGTCTTCCTCTGATAATATTCTTCATGTCTGATGCTTTAATTTCAGGTTTATGTAACGCCTCTTCAAATGCTACAACAGCGTACTTGGCTTATACACTGGAGTCTCTTTGTCTTTTTCAACCATCAGAAGGGTAGAGATGCTATCATTGATTTGTTCCTCTATCAAGCACCGTAAGTTGTCATTTTACTGCTCAAAAATTGGATCAACTCCTCACCGAGGCCATTTTAACCCTTTACCTGCCACACAGTATCATTGCCCCATCAGCCAACCAAGTGAAAAGTGGTATTGAGCCAAAACCATTCTTATTTCCACCCATTTGACTTGGTCTGTTCCAACAGCTGTAGTCCATAAAAATTATATTTACAGTATCTGTGATTTCAGGGGCTTTCCAATTTTCAATTTTCATCAAAATGCACCAAATGGGACATATTGTGCTTCACTAGTTTTAACGAACTTGACCCGATGGTGAAATATGAACTTGGCAGGAAAAGGGCCAAAAGACACTACAGAACACAACTACAGCAATCAAATATATAGTTTTCTTGTGTCAACCTTAATCATGCTTCTTTTTCAGAGTCATGCATCGAACTCTCACCAGATTTCTCAGTGTGTGCATCTCTAATCGAGAGAGGCATGAATACTTTGAATCAAGAAAGGCGTGATTACTTAGCGAAATTTCAAAAGGGTTTTGCCATTTTATCAAAGCAGCATTGTATTTGTCAGTATTTGTTTCAGCAGCAACTCCACAAAATCATGCTTGATCAAAGGAGGGGTACACATAGACAAGGCTTGTGAACACACGGATTTATGACAACAAACAAACAACTCAATTTCAAAACTTTATTTAAAATGTAAAACCATCACCCAAATCAAGCATATACTAAAACACAAGTTGACTGTGAGGCAAATGCAAAAATAACAACAACAAATGAAAATATCATTATTATATATCTTAATACACAATGCAAAATAAAGTACTTTGTAAAAATAACCAAGATTAAGAAAATGCTACAGATCTATGCGTACGCTTCAGTTAGGAAAATGCTAGTCTATGCGTACTCTTCTGGTCTAAAACCCGGAAGCAGCTCCCTTCCTAAGGATGACGTGTGGCATGACTTTATGGAGGTGGTTGATATACTTGTTGCATGTCTGCAGTGTGACAGTCTTCCAGAATGACACAATCCCAGCAATGAACTCAGCTTTGTTGTGTGGCTTTGCATATCTTCGCAGATGGTGTTTCATTTCACTTCATATGTTCTCCATCGGGTTCAAATCCTACGGAAAGAAGAGAATAACAATTAAAATCCTCCACATGAAAGTTCACTGCTAGGCAATTTTTTTATAGAGACAGAAAGACAGAATTGAGATTTTTCTACAGCGTTGCATGGAGGTAATAGACAGACCTCAATGATCATTGTAAATTGACAGACACTACACGGCATAGTTTGGATGTCTACATTGAATAAAGTCTTCAGGGAATGATAGTTTCCACATCACTCTACAAAGTACGTCAGATCAAATGGTCTCATAACAGTGCGTTTACAAAGAAGGCATACAAAACAGGTCATATTTTGATACAACATCTCCGTATCTACCGTAGAACTTCTTAAATGATTTCACTAATCTACTTTCTGAGAATCCTTGCCTCACTAACTTTTGAGCTAATAGGCTGTGTCTAACTCGAAAGTCTTCATATGAATTGCATGCTCTACTGTATCTAAGGAGTTGTGAAATATACACACCATAAGCTGGAGATGATAGTATATTGCTCGACAAAAAGGGAAAGTTTATGATTTCAAAATTGAAATCGTCTCTTTTGTCATACAGCTTAGTATATAGTGTATTTTGTCTAATTTCAAACAATACGTCTAGGTATGAAGCCGAGTCCACACTTTCAGTTGTTTCTTTTATTTCTAAATCATCTGGGTAGATGTGGTGTAGATAATTGGATATACCAGGATTGTTTAAGTAGGATAATTCATCTCAACAAATGGTAGGAGATGCTTCTGTGGGATTTCCTGGTAGAATTCACTTTTCATAATGCGGGTGAAGATGCAAATTGATGTCGCTCCCTTCTTAGATATTCCCGCCCAAATGTAGACCTGTAAACAATATAGAAATGAAAGAATTTGATCAATACAGACACTGGTGAAAGCATGTAGAGATCTTTTTAAAGTTGTCATCAATATTGAACTTGCATAAAATTAAGGACAGTTAAACAAATGCATTAAAGCTAACATATACTGGAGGTTATAAATACCTATTTTGGGTGTTTTGCAATGGGGTGTAAATTTTCTTCCCTTTCATCTTTCACCATTTTGTAGTTCATTGCCTGCTGAAATACAACTTTGCTTTCATCAGTAAAGATGACATCATCAAAAGTGTCTCTGCTCAACAAATTTCTCTTGCACCACATAAACCATTTAGGTCAATTAGCCGCACGTATCACCTGACAATACTTGGTGTTTCTCCTCCTCCAACCAAGTTGCCTTCTAACTTTCTTGACCGTCATCACAGAAACGTTGATGTCAAAGTTTCTCTTGATTTTGTGGGCAAGTTCATGTGAAGAGAGTTCAGCATCTTTCTCCATCTCTTTGTCGATTTAACCCATCTGTTCAAGTCCAAGGAGACAACATCTTTTAAATTTCGGGTGTAAGAGACTGCTATGTTGTAAGAGACTGCTATGTCCTTGTGTAGAGATCCAACTGAGTCATGAAAACAAGCGTTTATCGATACTTTAAAGGGACGAGAAAGCCTCCACATCGCTGTGTGCACAGTTGATATAGAGATGATGATATTAATTTAGTACAGACTTCTTACTAACATTAATGTTGACAATGTTTGTATTCTATTGACCACTGTAGGTACCTGAATGCTATTCAGACAATGTGCCCACACATCTTACGCTACCTGACCACAGCTGTAATCACCAACAAGAGACGGCGGACAGTTTTGAAAGATTTGGTCAAAGTTATCCAGCAAGAGTCGTACACGTACAGAGATCCAATCACGGAGTTCCTTGAATGTCTTTATGTCAACTTTGATTTTGACGGTGCACAGAGGAAACTCAGAGAATGTGAGACAGTAAGTAGGATGCTTACTATAATTTTCAGATAGTAACTTGAATATTGTCATAGTATGTATAACTAAGATATATATTCTTTCCAGTGGCAATCAAGTGTCATATATTGGCATAGCATGTATAACTTTTATGTGCTGTAGGATATTCTTCCATTGGCAATCAAGTGTTATATATTGGTATAGCATGTATAACTTTTGTGTGCTGTAAGATATTCTTCCAGTGGCAATCAAGTGTTATACATTGGCATAGCATGTATAACTTTCAAATTTGTGTGCTGTAGGATATTCTTCCAGTGGCAATCAAGTGTCATATATTGGCATAGCGTGTATAATTTTTATGTGCTGTAAGATATTCTTCCAGTGGCAATCAAGTGTCATATATTGGCATAGCATGTATAACTTTTATGTGCTGTAAGATATTCTTCCATGGCAATCAAGTGTTATATATTGCAGGGCTCGAACTTAACTTTTTTACCTACTTGCCCAGCGGGCAAGTTTCCAGAAATTTTACTTGCCCAATGAACAATCTTACTTGCCCGATTTTTTGTCTGTTTACATTATTTGGGCAGAGATCACGAAGACCAAGCAATCTCAAAATGTGGCCGACAGCATCATATCAATGCAGGTTCTGTTTTATCTTTATTGACAATCATATTAATGGTTACGATCCACTAGTGTTAGTCTTCGTGATCTTTGCCCACTCGTCCACCAATATGCTAGTGCAGGATTGGGGTCATATAGCTGAAGGGGTGGCCCATCAATCGATATTCGCATCAGCAAATCTCTTTTCCAGGAGTTTTGAAACTTCCGTTGTCGTTTCTTTTCATATATATCGCACTTCTGCTTCTTCACTTTACTTTCCACTGAACTCGATGCTGCGACCGCGCCATTAGCTAGCGCTTTATCACTGTCGATTTCTGAGTGGCCAGCCGGTTGAATGTGTGCTGTATCCCCTGACACAGATCCTGTTCCGGAATCTGTAACTTTTCAGGCTTGGATTTCAAAAATTTACATGAAAACAGGGTGGTTTGCTTCGCCATGACGTACCGCAGACTGTACGTACAGTCTGCGTTGTCTCAGTCAGGTCTCCACGTGCAAAGTGGCTGTTGGAATTACTGACCAACACCCCTGGGAGTCACTAGCGACAAACAAGTGCAAGTTTTACGTTAATGAGATTAGACTTCCAGAGGGAGGAAAGACAACAGCTGGATATCACTCGCTGAATGTTGACGTCCGGCTTGTCGGTTGTGATACCCGCTTCAGTGACTTGAAACTCGATAAGAGCTAACATTGTTCAACAAAATTTCTTGAGATTTTATTCCAGAACATGTAAATTTGATCAAAGTTTAACACTTGCCCGACCGGGCAAGTGTAATTTATTTTTACCAGCCCGATGTCAGGTTTTACCTGCCCCGGGCAAGCGGGCAACCGTTAAGTTCGAGCCCTGTATTGGTATAGCATGTATAACTTTTGTGTGCCGTAAGATATTCTTCAGTGGCAATCAAGTGTTATATATTGGTATAGCATGTATAACTTTTGTGTGCCGTAAGATATTCTTCCAGTGGCAATCAAGTGTTATATATTGGTATAGCATGTATAACTTTTGTGTGCTGTAAGATATTCTTCCAGTGGCAATCAAGTGTTATATATTGGTATAGCATGTATAACTTTTGTGTGCTGTAAGATATTCTTCCGGTGGCAATCAAGTGTTATATATTGGTATAGCATGTATAACTTTTGTTTGCCGTAAGATATTCTTCCAGTGGCAATCAAGTGTTATAATAATATAATAATAATAATTTATTCCTTTATAAAGCGACTTAATCCACACAAATAGTGTGATCAGAGACGCTGTGTAAAATACAATCAATTTTTAAAAAGTTACAAGAATTAAACACAAAGATAAATCAATACAATGGATGAGTTCAGTTAAAGCAGAATTAAAACGAAATGTTTTAAGACTTGATTTAAAACTAGGCGGGCTTGGGGAGTGACGAACTTCAATCGGAAGGTTGTTCCATAAAAAGGGGCAGCAATACTGAAGGCACGGTCCCCATATTTCTTTGTGCGCGACCTGCTTTGACACAGTTTAAATTGGTCAGCGGACCTCAGATTACGGGTTGGGACGTACAAATTAACCATGCTAGAAAGATAACTTTGACCGAGTGAATGGATACATTTATAGGTGAAGATAAGAATCTTAAAAACAATACGTTGAGAAACAGGCAGCCAATGCAACTGAAACAAAATCGGGGTGATATGCTCAGTGACTCTTGAGCGAGTTACAATTCTAGCAGCTATATTCTGGATACGTTGAATGCAATTAAATGAGTATTTCGGAAGACCATAAAGAAGAGAATTACATGAATCAATGCGAGATGTCACAAAAGCGTGAATCAACTGTTCCGTGTCTGATCTAGAAAGATATTTGCGAATATTTGCAATGCGTCGTCAGTGTTCTCCACAAGGGGTTTTTGACGGGCGGTGCGCCCGGCTTTTTTTGTCGCCGCCCACCTTTAATCTCGCCCGCCCGCCTTTAATCGCCCGCCCACCTTTGTTTTCTGTCGCCTAAACTGTTTTCACAGTCAGTTGTCCGAACAATATCTGAAAGCCTATTGAATAAAAATGACAGCAACTGACAACGTCGTGTAATAAAGAGGGACCGTTCACACATCTGTCGGTTTGTTTTGCGACTGCATGCAATCCTCAGGCTCCCCAGGCCCCGACGGCCCCGATCCTTTATTTTTTCGCCCGATCCTGTTTCATATCCGCCGGCGCCGATACTCTTTAGTAAATGTGGTTGAAGACCTATGTTTCTCAGCGGCGATTTTGTCACGCTCTTATTTCAGCAAGCTTTTCAAGTGTGAAACGGCCGTAGTGCCGATGAACACTGGCTAAGACTTCAATTCAAAAAGCTTGAAATGTGTTAAGCTGCCGACCGTACCGTACAGACACCGTCCATTTCATACAACGGACACGGTACACTCGAAGGCTCGGTGTTGCATTTTGCCAGCGGACACTCAGTCAAAGCATCTATGCTATTGTCAACTGCCATTGCCGCCAATGTCTCGTACTTGTAAGGATCCGAAGGTCAGGAAAAGTGATTTCGATCAGATCTGGCTAAAATCGTACGATTGGTTGAGACAAATATCAGATGCAAAAAAGTATGGTACTTCGCGTGCTCAGGTCGTTGCGTATCCGAGCCAAGTTAGCCATTTTGAGATCCGTGTACGTCCACATGACGTTGAAGCCATGTGTGTCATTTCCTGTCACGCATTCGTAACTTGCATGGATTCATTCGATTGACTTTGAGAAGCAGTTGCGTTTGATCAAGTTTCAAAATCCGTGACCGTTTTAAAATATCAAAGGCACAATTAAATGAAGTAAAAAGAAACTGCACGGGCTAAAATCATCATTCGTGTGATCACCCGAATACAGCAGCTATGTACCGTACATACGGTTCTGTAGGCCTACTGTATAGTTCAAAGGTCGCGTGTGATCGAGATCTAGTGCGCCAGCGTGCTCCACACAAACATGCATGGCAGCCTACGCCGCGCAGTTGTCGAAGTTTTGTACGTTTGCCGAACTAAGAGTCGATGAAATTTCAAATCTTTCTCTTGGAAATACTTGGTATCATTTTTTTCGGGCCTCCCTTTATTATGAATTGAGTTTTAAAGTCAACGTATGTTTCTCTGCAGGCATGCTCCGCTGACTCCGCATTGTGCATTATTCAGTCCCGTGTCAACTTGTCATGGACGTAAAAAAAAGACGTTCATGGCTTTACCAATCCGGCTACAGACAAACATATAGTAACAGAGGGTCACATGAAAACGTGCCACCATTTGCCACCAATTATTTCGAACACTGATTACTTCTCATGTAGGCCTACTTTTGAATTTCATGTTGGTATTGTGCAATATATTTACTAAATTATGTATTGTTTGTATTAGTTCAATGTTTTTTTTTCACTTTTGATGTTTTATTATTTATTTAAAGTAAATAGACAGGATTTAAATGTAAAAATAATTGTATAGCTTGCCATTAATCACTGCTGAATGGAGAAAAATATTGAGAATGTCAGAAGTATATCTCATCACTGGAGTGCCTTGTGAATAGCCCTGGTGATATGTAAATTGTATGCAAATATTATGCAAATACATATGCTAATAGCCGCCCGCCTTTAATTTTCATTTGTGGAGAACACTGGTCGTAGGTGAAAAATAGCTGAGCGGCAGATATTGTTGACATAAGGGTACATCGTAAGACCAGAATCCAGGATAACTCCAAGACTTTTCGCCTGACTTTGAGCAGGAATCAAGGTGTCACCGACCTGTATCCCCTGTATTCTATCATCCGAAGCATTACTGGAAGATGCAGAGAAAGTTACAAATTCAGTTTTATCATCATTCAAACAAAGGAAATTTGCAGACATCCAAGACCTAACTTGTGAAATACAAAGTTCAAGATTGCTGGCTGTCACAGAAGCTTCATTGATCTTAAAAGACATATACCGGTATAATGATGAATCATCTGCATAAAATCTATACAGGCAACCATGACTTGCAACTAATTTCCCCAAAGGAGATGTATATACATTAAATAGTATAGGGCCAAGAACTGACCCTTGTGGAACCCCGGTATCAATTTGACGGAAACATGATTTAGTGGAATCGATAATAACACACTGGCTACGGTTAGAAAGATATGAGCGGAACCAATTAAGTGCATTTCCTGAAACACCAAGAGGGTCTGACTACCGACTTAATAAAATATCATGATTAACGGTATCAAAGGCTTCGGAAAGATCAAGTAAAACCAAAAATACATCATGTTTTGCATCAAGCGCTAACAATATGTCATTAGTAATCTTTAAGAGAGCAGTCTCTGTGCTGTGACCAGCTTTGTACGTAAATTGTAACGGATCACTCAGGGAATTACTAGCAATATGATTGGTCAGCCTAGTAGCAACTATGCGTTCTAATACCTTTGATAGGAATGGTAGGTTAGAAACAGGGCGATAATTTTTAAGAATCTGATGATCAAAAGATGGTTTCTTGAGAAGAGGTTTAACAACAGCGTGTTTAAAATCAGTGGGTAAATACCATCACGTAAAGAAGTTATACATTGGCATAGCATGTATAACTTTTGTGTGCTGTAAGATAATCTTCCCGTGGCAATCAAGTGTTATATATTGGTATAGCATGTATAACTTTTGTGTGCTGTAGGATATTCTTCCATTGGCAATCAAGTGTTATATATTGGTATAGCATGTATAACTTTTGTGTGCTGTAAGATATTCTTCCAGTGGCAATCAAGTGTTATACATTGGCATAGCATGTATAACTTTTTTGTGCTGTAAGATATTCTTCCAGTGGCAATCAAGTGTTATACATTGGCATAGCATGTATAACTTTTGTGTGCTGTAAGATATTCTTCCAGTGGCAGTCAAGTGTTGCATGCATATTGCAGTCCCTTGTTTGTGCTATAGTAGTACATGGAGTCCTTACTTCTTATCATGGCCCAGTAGAAATGGGTCTTGATCTAGACAGCTATGGTGAAAACATTTAAAAGATTGTGGTAACATTTGCTGATACAAGCCATTACAACAGTTGTCCATGTTTCCTTGTGAGGACTTTCTCACTATGCATGACTTTCAGTGTTTCTGAAACAGCGTGAGCAGGCATCATCGAAAGTAGTATAGTATACTCCATATGACTGTGAAAATTACGGACAAATTAGCCTTGTGATAGTTTGCATCAGGAATAATAGAAACACATAAGAACCTCGGTCAGAGAGATCAGAATGCCATGTCACACCATGTGTTCGTCGAGATCCATGAGTTATTTTCTTCACTGCTTGTCCAATCTGCATCATCGCTCAAGAATTTTAAACAGACAACACAGTTACTAATTAAATCTGGTTTTCAGACGTAACATAAATGGATGATGGATGGTTGTTTTAAACATATTGGACATGTACAATTGAAAATTTGGGAGACATGTATTAAGGTAGCTATCTCATGTTCTCGGCGATCTTATGGAGCGTATGCGCAAACAGTAACCATAACAGGCAGACAAAACTGCCTGTCAATCTGAATCATGTCAAAGCCAACTCATGAGGTAGAGGGTATACATACAATGTTCGAATCTGATGAAAATCCTATGTAGAGATGGGTTGGTCTTACACGCTATCGTATTACAGTTTTTTAATTTGTATGGTCTTCTGCTTACAGGACCGCACAAAAAAACCATAATACGATAGTGTAAAAGACTGAGCCATCTCTACGTATTGACAGGCCGACAACTTTACTGGAAAAGTAGCACAGGGTTTATTTTCCAAGCAATAGCATTAATGATAAAAGATAGTTACAATGCCCACACCAGGACGTAGAACAGGAAAATAGTTGTGTAAATTTGAATGTATAAACATGTGTATGATAGGTTACTGGTAACTCTGAGACAATTTTGAAGTCATATATCAAATATTCGTTTTGCGATATGGAAAACAATGACACCCAAGGAGTAAAGAGATGAGAGAATCATCTTTTACTACAATGAAAATAAGGTAGTAGAATATGGAAACTTGATGGTTAGTTTTTCAAAAATAAATTTTTATTGAATCATTCACAGGGTAAAATGAGCAATCACAAAACATTCACACATATCATTTACAAAAAGTCACCTGTCACAGTCTTAACTTTTTTCAGAGCTCTCTCATCCCACAGCCCCTTATCTATGGCTTTAACGCATCGTTTTCAAACAACTGACTGATGGGCTGTGGGTATATGCTCAAGATAAACACTTAACACTGTTTTCTTAACTAATTTTAATCATTTGTTATCAAGGGCGTCTTTTCCGTCACTGGTCTTATTATATATTTTCCTGAATAATTACTCGGTGCTCTCTCCTCCTCACTGAAATAGCAAACACTAAGTTCTTAGCAAAATTTCGGAGAGAGCTGCTGCTCTCTAATCTCTGGCTGATTATAGCTGTTGTATGTCTTCTTGGGGTTCTCGGGGTTGTACTTATTCCTGCACCG